>NW_010526925.1:0-33857 GCF_000687285.1 Phaethon lepturus
ATGAAGATAATAAACAGTACTGGTCCCAGTATAGGCCCGTGAAGGGCACCACTTGTTACTGATCTCCATCTGGACATTGAGCTGTTGACCACTACCTTCTGGGTGTGACTATCCAACCAATTCCTCAACAGTCCACCCATCAAGTCCATCTCTCTCCAACTGAGAGAGAAGGATGTTGTGGGGGACTGTGTCAAAGGCCTTACAGAAGTCCAGACAAAGGACATCAGTAGCTCTTGTCCATTGATGTGGTCACTCCACCCGAGAAAGCCACTACGTTGGTCAGGCAGGACCTGCCCGTGGTGAAGCTCTGCTGACCTCCCTGTCCTCCATAGCATAGCTTCTAGAGGGATGTGCTCCATCATCTTCCCAGGCACAGAGGTGAGGCTGGCAGGTCGGTAGTTCCCAGGGTCCTCCTTGCTACCTTTTTAAAAAAGGGGTGCAACGTTCCCTTTTTCCTATCACTGGGGACTTCATTTGACTGACATGACTTTTCAGATATCATGAAGAGTGGTTTGGCAACTACATCAGCCAGTTTCCTCAGGACTCTGGGATGCATCTCATCAGGTGCCACATGCATATTCAGGTACCTCAGACAGTCAAAAACCTGATCTTGTCTGACAGTGGGAGGGACTTTGCTCCTCCAGTCCCCATCTTGCAGTCCGTACCCTTTAGAGGTGTGGGAAAAGGTACTCCCAATGAAGACTGAGGCAAAGAAGTCACCAAGTACCTCAGCCTTCTCATCCATTGTTGCCCATCTGCCAGTCTTGCTCACCAGGGGGAATACGCTTTCTTTGATGTTCCTTTTCTGGTTGACATAAGTGTAGAAGCTGCTCTTATTTTTTGCATCCCTTGCCAAGTTCAGCTCCAGCTGCACCTTGGTCCTCCTGACCCCATCCCTACACAACTGGGCAGCATCCCTGTACTCATCCCAGGATACCTGTCCCTGCGTCCGCTGCCTGTGCATTTCCTTATGGCCCTTTAGTTTGACAAACAGGCCTCTTGCTTTCCTTTCCTTATTTCTTACACCTGGGGATCAAGAGTTCTTGTGCTCTGTGAAAGCCTCCTTAAAGATCTGCCAGCTCTGTTCTGCTCCCTTGTACCTGAGGACAGTTTCCCAGGGGGTCCTATTGACTAACTCCCTGAGGAGCTGCAAGTTTGTTTTCCTGAAATTCAGGGTCCTGACTTGACTCTTCACCTGCCCCACCTCTCTCAGGACTGCGAACTCCACCGCTGCATGATCACTGCAGACCAGGCTGCCTCCAATCTCAATGTCACTGATTAGCTCACTTGCCTTGGTGACCAAGAGGTCCAGAATGGCATCCCCCTTTATAGGGCTGTCTATTACCTGGCTTAAGAAGTTATCCTCCATGCACTCCAGGAGTCTCCTGCAATGCCTACAGCTTGCCATGCTACTTTTCCAGCAGATACTGGGATGGCTGGATACACAGTGGCTTTTCAGCATAAGGCATTATAGGCAACACTACTTACTGTAAACTCATCTTTAATGCTTCCAGTACCAGCCACTATAAAGCTACTTTAATCCATCTATATATGATCTCATCACCGTTTCCAAGCACCTCACAACTTTAAAACATTTAGCTTTACCATATGGCTGATGGGTCAAGAAGTGGTATCACTGCATTTTACAGAAGAATTAGCTGTATTATTGTTGCAGACACTTTATAGATAGAGAACACAGAACTAAAATCCAGGTCTCAAATCCGGTACTTGCATCCATTGCCAGAGCACCACATTTGTTACACAGTACATGCGATGTGATGGTACAATATAAGAGCACAAGGAAAGTTAGATAGGATGCAAGAAAGCAGAAGCAAAACCAGCCAAGGATCAACACCCACAAACCACCATCACCACCAACAAAACCAAATCAAGCTATCTAGTACACGCTGAAGTCTTTCAGGCTAGTTATTGAACTTCCGGATTCAGTCTTTAATTTATTAACTCTCTCTATATAATCTACCTATCTATATAAACACACATATATTTACACATCTATGCTGATGCAAATGTAAGAAATGAATGCTAATTAACAAACAATAAAGGTGAAGCATGCTCCTACTGCAAAGCTTGCACTTCTTGCTTTACTTACTTGCTCTTCCAGGGCAAAAAAAAAAAAAGAGCCATGACTGATTAGCAAACTACTTGCGTATTTTGCAAGAGTTCTGCACTGAAGAAAAAACCTAGCACTTGAGATATAGTAAAAGAGACCCTTGTGAAACATAAGTTTAAGACTTTATCTACTCAACTTAGTACTATGACATGAAACAATGAACAGAATTTCAGGATTACTGTTTCTTATCATACCTGCTACAACTGCATTACTATTCCTTCATACAAAATACTCTGCTTCAAGAGTTGTCTGACCTGCAATTTTGCCTCAGAACAAAAAAAAAGAAATAGAAAAATTAAAGTGCTTTGTTTATTCCCCCTGAAATCCTTTGCGCTGCCCTAAAGATGTAGAAAGAAGTGGGAAAGGACAACTAAAAGGCTTCATGTCACCTGCATGTCATAGGTCAGATGAATTATATGGATAAAATATTAACTATGTTGTCTGCTCAAATTTCTTCTAGCAACTGATTTTTCTCCACCAGGAAAGTGAAGATTTTCACAGTGGAAAAGGAAATGGCAAATGACATCTGTTCCGCTGTTTAGAACTATTGGCAGTGATTGCCCTCTACCAGCACGCTGAGGCTGCTGATGCTAATACTATCTGTGAATGCGCAGTATTAGAACATAAGCATTCATACTGTTAATACATTTTTCCACTATATCCAAACCTGATGCTTCCAAATTTCAGCTCATAAATGATTTTACTTTTTTAACATCCTATTGTTTTAGGATTTAAAACTGGTCTCAATAAGGGATAGGAAAAAATTTACATAATATATTCAACTACAAGGTACTACATGGGGAGGGGAACTAAGCAAGAGCCAAGTAAAAGAATGTGGAGTTCATCTCTTGTGGTTAATGCTTTGTATCCAGTCCAGCTCAGTGTCTGAAACTCACTACCATCAATGTTGGTTACTACCGACTGTTCACTCATTTTTCAGAAGAAAAAAAGCACCACTCTTCCAGTGTCATCTAGCTCCTATCCAGGTCTTCTGAAGAAAAAGACACTTTGCAGAACAGCCTACTTGAGTATCGCTGAGTTTATTCTGCCTATAACAAGAGAGAAGAATTACGTATTTGCTAGGCTGTTGAATTTTGTCAAATTATCTGCTCAATCAGAAAAAACACTCCTCCCCCCCAAAGCTTGTACCCTCAAGCAAAACAAACAATGAGTGAAGTGCTGGTATAATATGTGCTTCTGCTGAACTTGTACTTTAATGCAGAAATACATGGATGCTGCAGCTGCTAGCTGGCAGGTTCCTGTTCTCAGCTTCAATAGCTCTAAACCTTGGTTGATATTAACATTGTGCTCAGTCATGGTGCTTTTACCTACTTCTGCTAGGTAAGGGAGACGTGTTTTGCTTCTTTGGAAGATCAAATCCTGTCTGTGTTTATATCCTTGATACTTGTAAGGGACAAAAGAGTGCAGTAATCCATCAACAGCAGGAGCTAAAATTAATACAAGATTCCAAGGATTTTACAGTATGTTTTAAAAAGTATTCAAGGAAGCTTCTCTTAATTGTTTAAAGAGTTGTCAGATGAAGAGAGGGGGCAGAAAATTCAGAGAAACAGTAGCTAATGGTCTTTCAGAACAACTAAAGAAGAATAAAGAGAACTAAAGTAGATCTGCTGTGGCTAGGAGAAACCTTCAGACGTTGCCAAATTTTGAAGCCTTCATTAGGGCTTCAGTGGCCTCAGTTTAAGATCACCAGCTGTTTACATACAAATTATCACATGAATGGGAATCCAAAAGGTCTCACAGCCCTGGAAGAAGCCACCACACTGCTACAATTGCACCTTATGACACTCAGCCATGTGCTCTTAAGCTTCCTTTGATCCAAGTATGTTACAGCCCTGGATTTTCTCTTGGTCTCCTGGGAACGCTTCCTGGACACCATTTTTCTGGTGTCTTCCCAGAAGTGCTCACTCTTTATACCAGAACTTTTGAAATTCTGTTACAGTTGGTTTATGAAGAGCATAAATTCTATACATTTTTAATATCCCATCCTCCTTAAGCAATCCACTGCATCAGTCAATAGGATTTCTTTCATTCAATACCCTCAAAAATATTTTGACTCAAGGTCAGAATTCTCTCAACAGCTGTGGGCTACCTGTCAAGAGTAGTTTTTCAGATTATATTTTCATTTCCAAATCAGCAGTATCACAGAAAACCAGGAGGACCAGGTGATCATCTATCTTACTGACAACACCTTTGCTCCACAAGAGGCATCAGTCTCCAGCTCTCCTTGGGTTCACAGCTCACCAGAAACCACCTTCTCCCTGATGGACACCTCTCTCAAAATACTTTAAAATACACATAAAAAGTACATGCTTCATTCTCCACAAAAATATTTCATAACAAATATTCCCTTATCAGTGAAGAAATTAGATGATATTCTAAACTACAACTGTGGTTTTTTGGTTTTGGTTTTTTTTTTTCAATAATCAGAAAAGTAGCAGCAATGTCCCTTCAAGTTATGTTTAAAGAATCACAGTAACTACAACGAAATTAATTATTTTTTCCAAATATACCCAATACATAGCTCTGGAAGATGTGTTCATGTAGAAAGTTTGAGAAGAAAGTTACTGAGATAACTTTTGGAAAAAAATCAGAGCCACAACAGGTATTGTGTGTCTAGACCTGCTCAGGATTGGTCTCATATCCACCCACCTCACTGGGAGCATTTCTACTCAGTTTCTATATAAACAGCAACTCCATTTTTTTCCACAGTCTTCTTGCCACCAAGATTCAAGAAGTTCTATTTTTTAAAGTGTCAGCTCTGCTACTACTCTGTAAAGACACAAATCTGAAAGAATGATGGCTTTTCAGAAAGTCAGTAAAGCGTGGGCATGCAGGCCTCACCTGTGCATCTTAAGACAGCCTATCTGCAAGTAGCAGAGCCAGAGAGAATTACTTCAAGGCTAAACGCTGCCCTTCTGGACCTGTTTGGATTTTCCCAGCAGCACAGCCTGTCCCGAGATGCAGCTGTGCTCCGCTGTCCCCTCGGCACAGCTGCCCAGCTAGCAGCAGCTAGAGAAAAACAAACGTAGTTCTGTTTATACAACTACAGAGCGGCTTCTTTACCTCTTTCTCTTTCCAGTTCTATTATTTTGTCTCTTCCATTTGACTCCGTAGGAAGAAATCAAGACCTCGTCCTTCAGATAAGGGGGAAGAACCTCTTCTGACCATCCCTGGCTAAAGTTAGAACGCCAGATAGTTTGGCTTTTCTCCTCCTGGTGGTCTCCCCTCTGCTTTATTTTCGAAGAGCTCGAGGGTGTAACTGTAATATTAAGCAGTGAGTGTCGCTATTTTGCTATAAAAGGTTTCCCTGGTGGTTTTCACTGGTTGGTTGGTTTTTTGTTGGGGTAGATTTGTTGCGGGGTTTTGGTGTTTTGTTTTTTTCTGTTTTGTTTTTTGTTTTTTGTTTTTTTTTTTTGAAAAGAAATCAAGACCTCGTCCTTCAGATAAGGGGGAAGAACCTCTTCTGACCATCCCTGGCTAAAGTTAGAAACCCAACAACGCTCGAGAACAGAGAGGAAAACCGACCCTAACATGTCAGTTTGTACCTTTCCCCGATGAAGCAACTTGTTGCCGAGCGGCAGCTTGACGCGGACAAGCTTGTAACAACACGCAGGGAAAGCTGTACACGGGGCAGCGCTTTGCTGGGCCGTGCAGGCGAGACCAGCCCCCGCTACCTGCCTGCCTAACACCTGCCTGGAGTCAGGCTGGCTCCTCACCGTGACTTTATTGCTATTTCATTGTTTGTTTGTTTGTTTTTGGTTTTGGGGTTTTTTCGTGCCCCCCACCTCCCGTCCTGGTAAAAGGTAAAGAACACCCCACCGCTTACTTTTGTTTGTATGCCTCTGTGTCAAGGAAACACTGTGGAGGTTAATTAATGAATATTTGAGAAGCGCTCTGAGTTTAAAAGTGCTGCATGAAGTTTAAATGGGCCTCAGCTCATTGAGTTTCCAGTCGTTACTGTAATATGTATGTCAGCAGTGTTCTCTGTAACCAAATGGTGACTATGTGTAGCTGGCTGGAAAGGAAGCGCATGTGCCCACCCCAACTGTGTTAAAAGGGCTGTCTTCTTGTATAGAGACATGATCTCCCACCGACACAGAGCCTTGGTCCTCTGAGACACTTAAGCCACAAAATGCACTGAAGTGGCACGCAAGTTGCTGAACATATGTTCACACTAATGACTGCGATGGTTTGTCTATAAAGACAACAGAATTTGTCACTGCAATAGCACAGTTGTCTGGCTGGATTTAATCACCCCTTCTAAGAATGACAATGAGGTATCACCTCTTGATTCTTCCGTGGAGGAATTTGGTATTATTTACCACTGTATAAAGGAGGAGTAAGACAGTCTGTGTATGCCATCAGGTGTTTTTGCACAGTTTACTGCACACAGGGAGTGCTTTGGCACTCAGCTGGATTGCTTATACCCAAAGCTAACTTCCACAGCCACTTAACTAACCTCTAGGCTAAAGAATAGGGATTTCTGGGCTGTCAAATTAATCACTGCAGTGACAGGCTGGATAGATACAAGTAAGGCAAGACTGTGTTGGGCCCAGAAGAAAACACCTATAGGTAGCTGAAATACAGGGCAAATGCCAGACTCTACAACTCTAAGAGTTGTACAAGTCCAGTGGATAAGCCGGCCAAGTGTCATGAAGACAGATTTTGCTTCTCCTAGATGTGAGAGCCTGATGATGCAACAGTAATAAAATGAGCAACAGGCAGGATGTTGCTGTTGTTCACAATGCTCTGAAAAAGAAGCTGGCAAAGGTAGTTTGGAGGGGTGATTTTTTTTTTTCATGTCTACCAGGGGACAGACGAGTATCTTTTTTTATACCAGTATCTTTACTGGATGACCACCTCACCTCAGTAGAGGTGTGCCACTGACCACCTAGTCGTCAGCAGGTGAGGTCCTTACGGATGTGAGAAGCAGTGTTGTCTTTCACTGGCTATCAGCAAAGGCAGCAGTATCAGCAGGTATGAAATTAATGCTACCAACTAGTTCTTTGCTAATGGTATAAACACTATGCTTTCACTGTCTCTTGCTAAAGCAAGAATTTTATGCTTAGAAATCCAAAACAAGTTGAAGTCTAGTGGTGCAACAATGTATTCTATTAAATATTATTGTTAAGCTTCTCCTTTGACATTGAAGGCTAGAACAGATCAACCAGCATTTGTTCCGCAGGCATACGCTGTCCATTTGCCAGCTATGTGCCTCGGAATGTGACAAGCGCTGTAACACAGAACGAGGTTTGAATTTCACTGTCTTTTCGAGTCGGACTGCTGTGTCTGCAGAACCCCATTGCTTTTAAAGTAAAAAGCAACTACAGTTATGATCCTGCTCAGTGGGTTTAAAGGTATAGGATCTGGTGGTGTTAAATGAGAAAAGTTCTTTCTCTTCCAGACATCACAATAAGCTTTGTCTATAATGGATTAGCTATTTCACCAATTTTTTATTGTTTAAAAAAAGAAAAGTCCATCCAAACTTTCAGAAATTTTAAATCAATTAAAATCCCTTTAATGCGAAAATGATAAAAAAGCTTAATTGTTGTACATTATTCAGCACAGATATTGTCAGGTATTTTGGCAATTTTGTCAGCACAAACATCCTACAACAAGACATTTTCTTGTCTACCTGTAATTCGGGTGCTGTAGTAGAAGCATGAATTTGATTTGGATGTGCCAAGATTAATGGATGGAGGTAAAGTGTACAGATAGAAGGATCGTGCTTTCCAAAGACACAAAAAATGGACCCTCCACCGCAAGTCCACAGGAAGGGAATGGTATCTTTTATGTGGTGATCATTAGCCATATTTATGGATAAAACTTTTTTGTACTTCACACATACAGCCAAAGTAACTTCAGAACTATTCAGTGTTTCCTTCCTGTGGAAAACATGCACCCTTGAAAGCTTTGAGGACAAGTATGGTTGCAAAAGCTATTGTGTGTCCCTAATAACTCACATGCTCTCGAAGTCCTTTCAGAGAACCCTGCCTTGACCCGATAGCAAGGAGACAGCTGCACTTAACAAATGTGGGAGGAAGCATCAGGCAGCTCTGTCCAAGCTGCATTTGGGGACATGTCTTTCATGCAGAGATGAGAGTTAGGTGGGAGCATTATTCCAACAGTTGAGCAACATCAAAGTGACAGCTTTCCTACTTGCTATGTTATGCTATCAACCTGAAATGACTTTGATATCATGCTGGTCACTGGTGGATCCCAGATAGAAGTCTTTCTCCTGTGACTCTGAAACCAGTGAGAAGATCCATCAAGAGCCTGGGAAGCATGCATGCTACTTTAGCTCCAAGCCTCCCTTTGTTGGTGAAAGCGGGCTTTCCAGGCTAGGGCTGTCCCATTTCCTTGCTATGTTACTTACTGCACCATTTGATTTTGGCTGTTTGGCTTTCTTGGGTGAAACTGGAGGAAGAAGGGGAGTCTAAACTTTTCTTAGGCATCAGAAACTGTTGAAAACCAGGAAAATAAAAGGATAAAGTGATTGCTGCAGTTCTGAACAGAAGTCACCTTGTCACTCAGATGGGCCCGTAAATTCAATGCCTGTGTTGCAACTACACAATTGTTTGTAACCCTAACTTCAATTGATGTGTTATAGCAGCTTCTTCAGCCGTTTCTGCAGTCTTTCAATATTGGTGGAAGACAATACAGCCTCAAATTACAGCTTCTGCAAAGGACCAGCTCACAAACCCTTCTTCTAAAATGCGTACTAAAGGGTATTCAGATATTCCTGTTCCCATTAATACTACTAGTAGCTCTCAAACTGAACAACTCAAGTATTATAAATATGCTTCTGCCAGTAATACTTCATGAAAGAAGATAAAGAATCTGAGAAGTGCTTTCACAAGTTGTCAGGACTTTCTAACCAACAAATGTCTCCAGCAGCAGAGACATTAGTACAGACCACTTTTAGCAGCAGTTTGCACAAAGGTGGCTAAACCAGAACTGTGCCAGGACACCATCTATTCGTGTGGCTTCGTTGTGGGGGAAAAAGGTAACATCCAGCTGCAAAGAGAGAACAGCCTGAGGCAGCAATTTTTTTATACCACTTCCAGCTAGATCTCTGAAAGTATGTCTGATTTATTAAGCATTAGTTACCAAGTAAGTACTGACCTAAACTCTGATAATGAAAACAGCAGCAGATCTGTGAACCGTGTGCCAGTGGAAAATGTCTATATTCACAGTGATTCTGACTAGAACAGTTCTGCTTATAAAAATGTTTAGAATAAACTGTCATCAGCAGCACATTGTGGTCAAGGAGGGGTTGTTTTGTTTTTTGAAGAGAAAAGTCCTACTGGTTATGTTAATTTAGGTATTGGGGACGAACATACACAATGGGATTTAGCAAAATTTGGAATCAGATCAGCAGAATCAAGTCAGAATAAAAGCTCTCTCTAGTACACTGTTAACAGTGCCATCAATGTATCAAGGTTTCTTCCTTGCCTTGGTCAGACGCCTTTGTGGAAAAATAACTGGCTTAGATTTCAGGTGGCTTTTGGCATAGACCTTGATATGCAGCTAAACAACTGATACACATTGGATTGCTGCAAGCTGTATGGCATTTTACATAATTGAGGTGAATGATTTAGGTAAGTCAAATGAAGTACACTTAAAATAACTTGATATAGAATGTATCTTACTTATTTGATATCATTAACATTGTGCAGAAAAAGACCTTACAGAAGTAATAGAAATAAACTTCCCTTATAAGCCTTCTTACACTCATATTTTCTTACAGTACCCAGTATTTCCAAATTTCTGCTACATTTCAGCTATGCTTCATGCTTTGAGGTCTGGATCGTAGTACCTTGGGATGTTGAACTGAACTTCCATTGATTAACTAATTAAACCACTTTAATGTCAACAACAGCAGAGGCTGAATTTGGTGTGGTCTTCGTGGAAACACTGTCAGTGGAGAAGAACTGAGTAGCGTAGCCTCTTCACTGTATCACCTCTTAGTTGGTGTGAGATCCCTCTAGAGGGAGATGTCCCTCTACAGATTGTTTTCTTGTGCATGTCTGCTGGAGCAAGACCTATTTAGCCTCAGCAAGGCACCAGCTAGGAAATGAATAGATCTGACAGCTACTTAGTTGAACTGACACTTCAAACTATTAGTTTCTTCTGCAGTCTGAGTAACACTCATTAATTAGTTCTGTTGCTGCTAAATAAAAAATTGTGGTCTTATTTAAAAGACATAAGTTGAAATAATTTTTCTCTCAAAATCAGTAGTACTACAATCCAAAAATATCAGGCTATATAAAAATGGAAGCAATTCAGATATGTTTGTAACAAGAAAACAAATTTATTGATTTTAAAAGACAAGACACAATTTTGTTTTGAAAAACACAAGAAAGCTAGCCTGAGTTCAAGTCTGAAATATTCAGAAAAATCCTACTGTCTTTAGTATGTTCCAGTCATTTTTTTTAAACAACACACTAAAAGTTAATATATATTTTTATAATTATAAAAGTTCCCCAATTATTGTACAGTACACAATACAAATCGCCCACAAACTATTATTTAGCTCCTGCCAGTTTTGAGAGGACATGATATACTAAAAAGATTTAGCATTTCTCACAAAAATCACATCAGGAAATACGTATTTACAAAATCAAATACATTATACAAAAAACATCACGTTATTCTGTAAAGATGTCTTCTTTAAATAATTAAAAAGTATATTCAACTGTAGTCCAAAAACTGGAAAAGAACATTACATTATCTCACACATACAATCTACAAAAAGTTGCTTACCTCATTTACATAATATATTCAGTCAACTGGAAAAGAAAAGTTTGAATATGTCCTAGTGTTATGATGTTTCTGTGCTGTGGGACTGAATAATGTAATCTGCCACTTACTAAGTGAAATTTAAATGATGGCACTTAAAAAAAATACAGTATAAAGTAAATGCAACAAAGGAAGTTTCCTAGAAGGTAAGAAAGCCCTGAGTGATGATAAAATTGCTGATTGGTAGCTCTAGAATTAACCTAATTGAAGTTTACCACCTCAGGCACAATTTTCCAAGTTTTTGAAAGGCACTCAAAGTTTCTTTAACAGCCTCATTGGTTATTAACTGTAAATCCAAATTTTCAGTGAAGATGAGTGGAGATGGGCAACTTGCTTTGGTACAAAGTGGTATTTTCCTAGCGTATTTTAAATTGCTTAATTGGGTTACTTTAAGATGGATATTTAATGTTTAAATACAAGGCAATCGCTTTAACACTGTATTGAAGGAAACTTTACTTGGGGAACCCCTTAAGTATTCTTTGTGTAAAAATCTCTTGCTGGTATCAGTAAGCCAAAAAGAACTGAACTGAGTTCCTAGTAAATACTAATCCATGCGAGGTTGTTCCTCTGAAGTCTAAATTCTTCTTACAAAGACATTTCTTATTTCAGAGTAAAATTCATCCAGAACCAAAAATTCCTGTAAGATGTTTGCACCATAATCAAGAAAGTGCTTAAGAACATACAAAGAACATTTTCCTGATTTCGATTTAAGTGAGGCTTATTTGATGCTCATAGGCTTGTTCTGGGCCTTCTTTCCAACAGTGAATTTCAGCCTTAATGAGCAATCCACAAGAACAATTCTTACCAAATATTTAGCTACTCAGGGCTTCCAATCCCAAAATGCTAATTTATTTTTTCAATAGCAAAAGGAAAAAAATCAGAATAAAACAGTTAAATTGTAATTTTCAAACTAAGGCATATTTTACTTCAAACAAACACTAGGCAGTCACTTTGTAAGTGGCTTTTACTATTTCTTAGTTAAACTGGTAAATTAAACTCAGGTCTACTGGCACATAAAATCACTAGCAGCAATGATCAAGGCATGCAAACTCAGAAGCATTTACAGTAAATTATGAATAAAAAAAGTTGTTAAATTAAAACCCTTTGAGTATTGCATTTATGTTAATTAATTATGCATGAATTTGCATTAACTGACTAAAAATGTTTACAACTTACTTGCACTATACTACTGACGTAAAATTCCATTAAATAACTTAAAATGAGACCCTTTTTTTTTTTTTTTGCCCTCAGCTAGACTTAAATAAGTGCAGCTGCACTTAGTGTTTGCTGACTGATTGGTATTGCAAGAAACCAGTAGAAAATATATTGTACTCTCACTTACTAAGGTGGCATTTCTAACTAAGTTTGACGAATCTCTACTTGCTACTACACTTGTTCCCCTGTTCTTGTAAGCAGTAAGAACAAAGGGGCTTTTTAAAATGGCAAAAGGCTTGTGCAATTTCTAGGTTGCTTTTAACATTCTGACATTCAGTAAGAGTGATCCAAACTGTACCCCTGTAGATGAAGATTATTAATAAAATAGCTGCATCTTTAGCTAGTCATTATTGCAGTGACTGAGTTTTAAAAGGAATATCAACATAATTATGCACTTTTTGTTCTTGTTTGTCAAAAACACTGCCAAAAATTTCAATGCAAACATACCAAATATTCTGCAAAATTTATTCTTCACTAAGCCTTCTTTTAATTCTAAAGATTCTCTTTCACAGTACCAGAGTATTCCAATAGTAACCTACCGCAGGTGATTTTCAGAATAGTCTGAATATATTTTCTAAACATTTATCTTCTAAGGGCATCTTAGACAACTTCCTATCTGAAGAAACATGTTTGATTTTCTTTATATATTTATGCAATTATGAAAACAAGGGAGCTGAAGTACTGTTTTCTATTAGACAGTACACATCAATGGCAGTGAATATTTTGCCTACATTGATTGAGCTCAAAACCATTCCTGTATAGTATGCAAGTATTTACTTTAGACATAATTAAAAACAATTCTACAACACTATCAGCTATTTCAAAGTATATGCTCAATGGACTAATTAATTTATCTAAAAAGCTTTGTTTCCATCATGTAACTTACAATGCTCAAAGGGTTAATGCAAGACATTATATTAAATTAATTTTCTAATACTAGAACTAAGCATTGTGTATTTATGCTTCTATTCCAGTTTTTATTGTTTGTTATAAATCACCAAACAAATTATCAGAGATACTAGAATTTCATTTATTGATTTGTTTTAAACCATACAGAAAGAGGATGTCCTGTTAGAGAGACAAGGGCCCAATTTTCAGAAATTCATACTGCTCTCTCAATTGAACGTTTTAAACTCTGAAATTATTGTTGTAATATATTATATTACTAATAAATCTATTTTTCATCAGCACTTTTATGGCTATCAATGGTTGTTTTTATCTTGTAAAAACATTCTGAATTAAATTGGGTTGCAGTGCATCTCTATTAAAAATTTTTTTCTAAACAGTGCAGATGTCAATTGGTGATAATGACAAAGATATCACATAATTTCTCCTAGGGAAAACAAGGTGAACAAGAGAAGTGTTTTAGATATTTAAAAATACCTCGCTTTAAATTAAATTTGTATATAGACCTATACATTCCTAAATGACAGAACATTATCTATTTTCTTATTTTTGAACTAAAGGCAGCAATGCTGTAAATCATCATTTTATAGGTAAATAATTTAAAATCTATTTTCCAAATTTTTATGGAACTTTTTTTTTTAAAGAAGGTGCTTAGAGCATGCTACAGTACAAGAGCAAAACATAGAAACAATAACTGAAAACAGAAAAAAAAAAGGCAGCTTTAAAGTTTATATACCATAAGAAATATGAAAAGGTACCAAGAAAGTTTAATAAATAAAAAACTTTTGAAAATTGGGCCCTGTGTTTTGAAAAGGTAGTTCAGAAATACCCATTCCCCCACAGTGTTCACTGTGCTATTTGTGCTAATGGGGGAAATGCCTTGGAAATAATTATTTTGGATTCCATGTCAAGATTAGATAAAAAACATAAACCATGTCAACTCTCATAATGTCTACCCTATGGATACATGCTACACCTCTCCAGAGCATTAACAACAGACTTCAGAGCTGGTGTGGCAATGCAACCACATGCTACACATTATAGAATACAGACTGAGGTATTTGTATCTCTGTAGTTTAATGATTACTAAAACCCAACTGTTAAATAGCAAGAGTGTGCA
Source organism: Phaethon lepturus (assembly GCF_000687285.1). Lineage (NCBI taxonomy): Eukaryota > Metazoa > Chordata > Aves > Phaethontiformes > Phaethontidae > Phaethon > Phaethon lepturus. The sequence goes on from NW_010526925.1 coordinate 14,196, forward strand.
AAATGTTTTATCTAAGTGTTTGATTAAAATTTCAGTAAACGTAAAAACAAAACAGAAGACTCCCAAACCTGTAAGTATACAATGGCAGCTTACAGTAACATAATTCTAAAAAAAACTGGTAAAGTCTTTAGAATTTAAGCATAGGAATACAAACTCCATTCAGTTTTCTGAACCTGGGATAGCTCCAATTTGTTTTGCTAACTCATTATTTTTAGAACCTATGAAATACATTCAATCTTTGTATTCAGATTTTTGTTCAGATTTGTTTTGCACTTTGTGAGCAGTGAACAACTGAGTGGAGTGGGGAGTTAAATAATGAAAGATAAGTCAGGTCCCACCTTCTGTAGCAATCTAGATTTACCTATCAGAATCGTACTCTTTCCTCAGCAACAACAAATCCAACATTAAACCAAGAAAAGACAAGAATAAGAAAACATTATAGGTCCATCAACACAAAAACTGAAACAAGTACTACAGTATTAAAAAAAGCTGCAGATGAAAAAATGTTGAATTATGTCACTTTAATTGTAAACATCTTATAATGCACAACGAAGGGGAGTAAATATCTATCACAGCTTAGTTTTAGCATTTTTGGTGAAGGGTACAGATGTGCTGATTTCCAGGGGAAAATCAGGACACACTGAGTGATATATGTGAGAACAAAATTTATAATGAGATTCAGTGCATTTATGAGTTTAGAAATAATGAATATAAGCCTCACTTTCACTTTTTACTGAAGCAAAAGCCATCTACTGACAATAGTAGGAATTATGCCTACATAGAATGAGCAGGATGGGTTCACCTCCCAATTCTGCAAAGGAATTAAAATTTAATTTTGTACACCAATAATGTTAGGACATTTTAGTTGATGTGCAGCTGTATTTGGAGCATATGTAAACTCTAGCAACAAACTTGTTTGCTATAAATATGCTGTTCATTTTACATGCTCTTCTCCCATTTGGTATATATGACTTTAAAGCCATTTTCAGACACACTAGATAAACCAAAATAAAAGAATCCCTAATTTTCTTACACAGTCTTTTCTGTAAAGTTGATCTTTTTGTGCTCTCCCTCGCTTTTTGGCTTTTTTACTTATTTAATCCCACTATTTTAGTGTAGCAAATTCATGTGTCTGCATAATGAAATGTTTAAGAAAAATTTTAGTTGTTTAATGTCAATTAATATGGTCTCTATAAACTGTCATTATTTAACCATTAAAATGTAATATCTGGCTCATACCCCACAAAATATAGAAATTGAAAACATGCACTGCATTATGTACCTGCTCATTTATTTAATTTTTGTTTTTAAAATTAAAAGTAGGAAAGGGTTTAGAAAATATATAATCATGCTTGGGACTATGGTCAATCTATTTTGACATTTGAAGTTGGTATTAAAGCTAGTTTTGCTTTCCAAATTCCCAAGCAAATTTTATTTGTAATAAAGTGAAATCCAGCTAGAAACAAGAAAAAATAGGTTTATTGTCATTCCAAGAGGGATATTAACATCATTTAATAATAAAAAATTCCTTTTATTCTTTTGAAGGCTATGTAACCTGTCCTTACTTCTTAGGGAATTTGAAAATGACAGGCACACCTTGTTGAATTAATTTAAGAGTTAAGAATAACAAAAAGTACTAAGTCTTAGCTTCAGTTCTGTTTAAGGCACCATGTAATAGCCGAGGTACAATGATCCCTGATGTACATTCTTAAATGGCAATGGTCCATCTAGCCACCTATTCAAATTCTACACAATTGGGAATAAGTACAAGTGAGGTGTGCCAGCTACACTGCCTTATCTAATTTTTGTAAAAATTTAAATCCACTTTAGCAACAAGGAACTATTTTTGAAAGGAAAATGATGCAGGTTGCTACATTCCTTGCATTCTATAAATCATCTTTTCTAAGAGCAGCAGATTGAACCACTAGTAGGAAAAGACCTGGAATAGAAGAAAGTCATCCAAATGGAATGTTTTCCTATATGTCCAGTTCAGCATAAGTAGCATGTACATTTAAAATCAATGATAATAATCAAGTCACTTCTTTAACTTCAGTTTCTAAAAACTACAGTACCACTTGACAGCCAAAATAACCTGGTCAGTGGCCCTACATATAGAATCAGTAGTCTTCAAAACAGAGGAACTGGTATGCAAATAATATCTGGAACTGTTGATTTTAAAGGAAGCTTGCATTGTTTGCATGATGGTCAGATAATTAGGTACGTTTATGATGTACACATTACCACATTCTGTTATAATTCTGTCATTTAAACTCGCTTCTTGCTCACAGAAAGAAACGAGATCTTCCCAACTCTCCAGCGTTATTACAAAAATTCCCCCTGAATGCTCACAATTTTATCAAAATAGTGTCTTCTCGTTATCCAGTGAAAAGCACCTTTTATAACAAACTTGATACATCTGCTGTCAAATAAGTATGCCTCCAGTGTAAATCAAAGAAAATAGTTCTTTTGATATTTCACAGAAGTGCATCTAATTAAAAACCTATCTGACTGAAATCATCATAACTAATAATAAACATTAAAATATTTTTAAAAACTATGAAAAAATTTAAATTATTATTATAAGAGGACAAAAACATTAACATTAAGCTTTGCAAAAATCTTCCTTGCATTTGATACTAAGAAAACTCTTCATTTTGAGTGGCCAATGTAAAATGTTTCTGTTTACAAAAAAACTTTTTTTTAACAGATCTGGCAAAATACATACACCCATTCCATCTAACAACTCCAATAAAATAATGTTCAGCACAGCTAAAATTTGACAACAGTCGACTTTCAGACTCATTATCTTTATTTGGTTTTTTTTTTTTTTCATATTAAACCCAAAGGGCTAGTGTAATGGGGGGGGGTGTCACAGGGGGAGGTTTCATATTAGACTGCGGTATATGTATTTCCAGTAGCACTACATTGTCGGATAGTCTGAGTGGTTGCAACAATGTGCTCATTATGAATTGGGTTCAGGAGGTTCTGCTGTACTCCACTTTCAAGCACTGGCTGCATGCAGCCCACCTGGAATGCCTGGTTTAGCTCTGTTTTCTCCCTCTTGGCTTGTGGCTCTCCATTTTCATCCAGCTCTTCATCTATTTCACTTTCAACTTCACTGCCCTCATCTGCACAAACAAACCACCATGAAACTAACACAAAGGGAAAAATTCTAATACAAGGGCCTTTATTTTGCAAATAATAGTTAGAATACAAAAATACAGGATAGACTAGCAATCTGATGAAGCACAAACTAAAAATTTAAACTTTTAATGGAAAAAGTCAATCATTACCTCAAATAAGTAGACTCAGCTTTCATCACTTGAGTTACAGATACACTATGTGGAAAAAACAACTGCAATCTCAAAACAGATCTCTAACAATCTTAACTTCATGTTGCAAAATGCCTCTCTAAGACATGATGAACAAAAGAGTTGTTACTCTTAGTCACAGATAGGGAAACAGGTGAAGAGATTTGGAGTGACTTGACCTCAGATTTTGACATAAATTCTTATACTTACTAGTTGAGCAATCTGGGGTCAAGTCACCCCAAGTCACTCAACTAGTTAGTGTAAGAATGTATGCCAAAACATGGCATGAAGACATTAACAGGAATTCATTTCTTTCTATCTTCTTCACTGAGAGGTTACTTGGCAACTATTTGCATGCAATTCTGCCTTCTTTACTTAGGAAAACATTTACTACAGATAAACATACATAAGCATACTCTTGTCTTCCCATAGCTGTTACCCTCCTCTGTCTTATCAGATACAACTGCATAAACACTGGAATATTTCTTGTGTCAATAATAAACATCTTTAAACTATATTCTTACCTTAAAACAAACCTGCGATATTCTAGTCATTATTACATGCTGTATATTACATAGATAGCTTACTGCACCCATATAATATGTTAGCATATCCATATACATTCAATTTAAAGCATGATACAGCTCTAAAGTTTGTTTTACTACATTTTTAAAACATAAGGACATATTTTGATCAGAGACACATCATTCTGTACAGACTTATACACTGGAGAGATTAAAATGCTTACCTTTATCCATGTTTCCAGGGGACACAGCATTTAAATCACCAAACTGCAAAATAAACGATAAAAAAACTTGGACACAGTCTTAAGCAAATGTGAACTTAGAATTTCTGTGATGGAGCCCATCTGTGCTTCACTGGTTTGAGGCTAGCATTCAAACATGATCTTGGCTGCAGTCACATCCATAGTACAGCAATTCATTTTCCATTCCATCCTAGCCTTGTGCTTATTAAGACAATTATCGCTAAGTAAACCCTCAAAAATTAAAATGGGGAAGTACAAACTTTTTGAAGATTTCTTCATCAGAGTCTTTGTTGCTTTAAGTGAGCTATTTCTTTGTTGTATAAAGCCATAAATCATGATGGATATCCATTCTGAACTGCCAATATTTTAACAAAAAGCTCTTTTTAAATTTTCCCAGGGACAACTTTATTTGTGCTGGCACAAAAATGAAGGTGTATCACAGTGTTGCAAATCTACCTGTAAGGTAGATGAAAGGCACTGCTGAGAAAGGGTTTACAATATGGTAACCGATCTACTTATATCAAAAAAAGACCTTTTTGAAAAAGTTGCTCACAAGCTAGATGTGCAACCTTCCTCCCTTTCCTTCCCCAAATCCTCTAAGTTTCACTTAAATAAGAATCATCAGAGAAAAATTGTATCAACGTATCTCAAATGAAAGAAGCACATTACTTGGATAAATACATTTCTAACTGTAAGTGATGAAAACAGTCCTTTTCAGAAGAATTTTGCCAATACCTGTGCCCAAAGTTGGGAGAAGAGAAAGGGAGAAAAATGAGAATGCTTTTCTCAGCTGCAACACCAGTTTATACTGTCTCATGGTGTTTGTCAGACCACAGTCTTAGACTTCATCATTTTATTTTAGTCACAGTCATTGAATGCACAGAAACATAAGACGACACGCATTTAGTGAGTATTTACTACTTCTGTTCTGCCCTTCTCACCTCCAAAAATTTTGGGTTACTTACTTCCTCATAATATCTCCATCTTCAGTCTACATAAACTTTTTAGAAGAGCCTGCACTACATATATGTCTAACATATACAATGTCTATTAGTAAGACAAGAATGTAGTAGCTGTATACTTGTGTAGTACCTTACTGCAAATATAAAGCAGAGATGAAGCAAATATACTATTGGTGGGTCACTAAGCAGGAACATTGTTATTTAGTTTTTCTGAAACATGTCATAAATCATGACATGACTTAAAAATATGATATAAAATCATTTGACAAATAAAGCTAACCCATTTCCAATTTCTCTTCAAAGCATAGCACTATTTATAGTATTTAATGAGCCTATCAATATATCTTGAGGGAAGAATGATACCTGATACCAAATTATGTGCAATTTATCGGTAACATAAAATATGACACAGTGACTCCCAAGTGTAAAAATGTAACAAATCTGTCCCATTAACTATCCAGCATATTTTCAAATATGTCCATTTTCCAGCACTTTTGAAGTGCAGTTCTTTGATGATAATTCATTCATTCTTCATTGTGCGGGGAAAAAAGAAGGATAAGATAAACTTTGCATTGCAGATGCCACAGATGAGTATAAAAAACTGACTATGAGTTGAGACTCCTGCTCTATTTTTTTTAACCGATAGTCTTTGAAAAACATGTATGAAAATGAACTGTCTTGCAGACCTCCGTGTATGTCTGCACTGGTTTTATTACATGTATGTGAACAGTACTGGACAAGCCCAAACTCTGCATGTAAGCCATCTTTCTCAAGTCTATGGGGTACTAGCTGACATGTTAAATGTGTGCAAATATACATAAACAGATCCATGTAAGCAAAACTTTCCTATTACTCTGTTGTTTTCTTATATTCACATAAAATATTCAGTTCTCAAAAACTGGAAAAAGGCTCTATGTTGATCAACATTTTTCAAACTGTGCACATGAATCTGTATGCAGATTTGTAAAGGAGCAAGTTCATTTGGAAATAACTGGTTGTTAGAATTCAATGTGATTTTAGTACTCTGACAATCAACCAATGAAACAAGTTTGAAACTGTTGTATGTATTTGTAACCCGATCTATTGTTATATTGCAGAACGTCCTACAGCTCCACATAAATGTTTAAAAAATTTGCAAAGACACATACCCAAATTCATCACTAAACCTATCAATCTAGTCTCTTACATATTATCTTACCTCTCCCATAACTGCAATAGGTGTCTCTCCTGTTGCCTGAGCAACACGATGTTCTACTAAGTAAAACATGTATTCATCGTAAAGCAAGCGGATCAGATGAAAAGAGCCAAAGCTAGCAGCACTGCGCAAGGTTAAATCTCGAATCACCATTGAGCTATTCAAAAATAGAAAAATACATATATTTATGTATTATACGTCATAGCCATTTCAACACTTAATCAATGTAGACATTTCACCTCAAAAGCAATATTCTCTAAACTACCATTATCCACAAATGTCTGATTTTTGGTGTCTTTAGAAAGTGATATCCAGGAAAGGCAACCATTTGCTTCTCTCCACTCTCTGAAGGCATTGTTGGACATCACATTACATAAGAAATAACCAGATTGTTTTCTTTTCCGTTTTTCATTGTTTTGATACACATATAACTACTGATACTCGAGCATGTGTAAAACCTAACTTAAAAGAAAACTTTGTTGAAAACATAAACAACTAAAATGTTGAGAAAAAGTATTCAATTTTAAACAAACTAATGCTTAAAATATGTCTGTTCCCTCCACCTTCACCGTACAAAGGTTTTAATTGCCACAATTTCAAAACTTTGAAACTTAAAATTACAAAAAGATAGCCTTGTGCCTACATATTATATTGACAAACTATAATATCTTCAGCAAGTAGTTGCTACAGCAATTTTCAAAGAACGAGGTTTACTCTGATAACTGTTTCAATAAGCAGCTAACATGGAATGCTTGTCTTAATGTTCTTTTTAAACATTAAAAACAGGTTTTGACATCCTTATCTAATAAACATAGATAGCACAGTGTTTTAATAAATAACATTAAAAATAGTGGCTTAATAATTATGTAGATATTAGACCCAAAAATTCGTATTATGTTTCTAACTCAGGACAAAATTCCACCTGCATTCATTTGCACATGGCCTTTAAAACAATCAACAAGGATCATTTAAATTCCTGCCAATTTGCAAGTAGCCCCAAGTTCAAGGTTAACAACAATAATTTTCTGAAAAAACCCCCACGGTTTTCATGACTTAGTGAGCCACTGTTTGATATTACATCTGCCAACTTTACTATAGTCAACAATTCAGTAAACAATAGAATAGTTAGAAAGTTTTAGAAGTCTATTACATACTACCTGTAGAAAGACCATTTTAACAGAAATTGCCGTGCTGCTTTAGGAAAGCTTGGCCTTCCTTCATATGGTTTCAGTGCTTGCATCATTACATTATCAAGCCAGGCAGCCCACTGCTCCAGAGTGCTCTGCTGCTGAAGAGTCATCTTGAAATCTGTTTCTAGTCTCTGAACCATGTTGTCATCACACTGGCACACCCAGGAAGCCTGCTCCTGTTACAGCACATGGCAACTTTTGAATTCACGATACAAGCCAAAACACAGAATGTAATTCTTTCTCAAAGATTAACCAATTCAGTGGATAAAAAAGACAAACCCCACTTACTAGACAAGCTAAGAAGCAGTTTTTATTTTCATGTTTATCATAGTTTTGTTGAAAGCAAATGAGTGGGAAAAGCATAACGTATAAGAGCAGATAACAAAGAAATGAGAACAAACAATGGAAGTGACACAAGTATTTTGTAGTTTTCCACATTAATTTTCAAAAAAGGCTTCCACTTTCCTCATTCATCATTTTTCTATTGAAATATTTGGGACTTGTCATTTTTTATGGGACTACAGGCAGGGCAAGCAGGAAGAACAGTTAAATGGGAGGCTAAAGTATTAAAAGAAGTAGCAAGAAATCAAGTGCAAGGTTCCTTTTGTTCTGAAGAATTTAACCTTAAAGACAATTTCTGTTATATCATCTTATAAAAGAAAGCTTTGTATGTAAACAAGGATTGTTTTGTTTGCTGACTATAGGCAGTAATAGATTACACCTTACTTAAAGTACAACATAATCTGCATACAAATGGAGAAATACACTCTGCATAAAATAATAATAAGCAATTTAGTCAATGTTACCAAGTTTAAATAAGTCTTGCTGGTCAATTCAGAAACTAAGAGACATAAATGAAGACTCAGTAACTGCAAGCCATGCCCTTAAAGTCTAGCTATCATGTGTCAAGTTAACACCTCATTCACAGAGTAATGTGGATGTAAACTGGAACATTTCACTTTGCTGGGCAAAAGGAAAAAAAGTATTTTTGCTCAGAGGAGCAGAAACATGTGAAGAAATAAAGCTTAGTGAAAATACAGACTTACATTCTATAGCTAACTGGAAACTAGTTCTAATCTGTACTGATCTAATCTTGTAAATGTAAGCATAGGCACTTACATAACGTATACTAATGGTATTGTCTTTGAAATAATGAAACAGCTTCTACTGAAAACAATAATGTGCATTTAATGGCTTTTAGAGACATTCAGGAGCTATGCTACTATCTGAGATCCAATTCTAAGATATCATTTTTGCTATTACTAAGACACCATTCATGGTACCCATTCTAAGAATGTATTTGCTCTACATTTGCACAAAAGTTGGAAGAATATCTGTACTTCAAGACAGTAAATGGAAATGGATAATGGTTCTGAGCTCTTACTTTCCTAAAGTGTAAGATGTCATGTTTGGACTAAATTACTGCATATATGAATCAACAAAATGGTCTCACTTCACTTTCTTGATAGAATAATGACAGCCAACAATAAAGTTTAAAGCAATTTTTTTTAAAAAAAAGCCTTTTATTTAAAGCTATCTTTTACCTGAACATTGGCAAAATCAACACGGTTAAGATCATTGAGCATCTGGTTGATCTGGGAAGTATTTTGAAGCACGGCACGAGCTGCTTGAGCCAGGTGATTAAGAGATGTGTATCTTCGCAGAGTCTGGGCAAAGGCACTTACAGCGGCAACCTATGAAGAAATTAATTTATTTTAAATATTGTACTCTTTATCTGCAGATTAATTCTACAGATTGAGTCTTCACTTTCATTTTAATATTCTATATTAATGAGTCCTCATATGTGAATTATGACCATGTAGCAGATCAAACAATGTCTTCCTTAAAATTTTTTGAGAAAACAAAGTTATTTCCTTTCCCACTATTTAATGTTTGATGCTAAACATGAAATTTAGCATTAAAGTTAAAATGCTACTGCTTTTAGATGCTACTGCCCACTTGGATTACCACTGCATGAATAATACTGCGACAGTTTTGTCTACCTTGGTTTGTATCATCCTCTGTGGAATATTGTTCATGGCATTTGAAAGCCAACCTTCAAGGCTTTTTGCAAAATTGCGAATGGCTTGGGTCAAGGCACCTGTGCATTAAAGAATAAAAACAAATGAAAGGAAGGCAATGTACCTGTCTTGAAATGTTTTGCATCCTCAGTACTTACATACTCAACATTCGGGTCTGCTGCTTTTACTTACTAAATGACAAATCCCGTCTAGGTTCAAAATGCCTCATTCACATATAGATTATGCAACAATTATTACAGATTTGGTTTAATAAGCAGTTCTGACTTCCTCACCGAAAAATCTTTCCAAGAAGTTTGTGACCAGCAGTATTGTTTTGGGCAGTTCTAAGGAAGAACATCAGTAATTGCAGCAGTTGTTGTGATGGAAATTTCCATCACAAAATTCCAGTTTTCCATTTCATCTAAGCGCCTCTTTTAAAGACCAAAACTCTAGAAAAAAATCCGGTTATTGGAATACTGCAGTTTCCTCAAATAAGCCCAAAGTAACTTTAAGCCATGTCATGGTGCTGCTTACTTCAGTTTTAAAGAACAAAATCCAACATGAAGTGCTTAAGGTACCATCAATAAAGCAAGACATAACAGTGTGTTTCACTGACAGAAAGATTATTCAAATTGCTGTGGAATCTGTATGCATTTTTATTTCTTTACTATAGCACCCACAGAACTGCTGAGTGGCTGACAAACATTCAGAGAGAAACTGAAGAAGCCCTTACAGCAAACTGCACTACTCAAAAAGTAAGTTTTAATGTTTCAAAGGAGGAGGACAGGAAGTATTTTCCCAAAGAACTGTGCCGGGGGGTGGGGGGCGGGAATCATACCTCCTGAGTAGCAGAAACCTTGCTTTCCCATACCTACCACTTCCTCATTGACATAGTAGCATCCACTCAAACGTTTGCAAAAAAGAGACAAAATGAAAAAACGACAGGTTTCTAATGACGAGTAGAGAATGAATGCAACTATGAAAATGAAGAGGAAGAAACTAGAAAGAGGAAATAATATTTATTTTCTAACTATTTTAGCTACATGTGAGAAGAAAAGTCCAAGTAAAAACTGACTGGATTCTGTTTATAAGGCTGAATACTCTGGTAGAGTAAGAAATTAAGGCTGATAGAACTTGTCTTTGAGAAATGCTCTATCACCATTTGAATTATTGATGATCCCTTTTTTAATAAAGCTTTCTACTAGCAAAGTAAATTTACTAACAGAAAAAATGTTGTCTTCGTGACATCTTTTTCACGTCTTCAAATTTGCAGCAATAAGCAGTAGAATCCGTATCAGTAATTTACATAACTCACTTTTGATGCTTAGCTGGACACAATTTAACCTGACAAAGTATCTGTATTAGCTGAACACTCTATGGTGACAGGTTTTTTTCCCCCCTTGAGGTTTCCACATGAAGAACAAACTTTTTTCTTCAATACTGTCAATTACCTAACTCACTTGTGCTGCTTTTTAAATGATTTGTGTGCACTTCCTAATTAACTATGCATTCACTCACATTTTCTTATCTATAGAACAAGGAAATGCAAAGCAGAAAGAATAATGTGAATACTGTATGAATGTTACTTAGACCTTTAAGCAAGACATTACCGCTTTTTCACTTCTAATTTGCTTATTACTCTTCTTCACCCAACTATATATTATAAAATTATTTTCATCACTGTAATGCTGATCTCCTTTAAAAATATAGAAAAGCAGCTCAGGCCTTAAGAAAGGCCTTTAACTAGGAAGAAAGAGGGGCAAAATGAAAGGAATTCTAAGTTCTGGAGAAATAAAATAGCTAAAGTAGATAATCAGACAACAATTTTATAGAACAACCATGAATTTCTAATTAGCTTTGGAGATATCATATTAAATACAGAATTTTTCTCATACTCTGTCTTAAGTACACACCTAGCCATCACCAAAACCTTTAGTACCTACATTCTGAGAGACTTCTTTTAAGTTCATCTTGTTATAGGAGTCACTTCCTAGTTCCAACGGAATCCATTGTATAGCGTTAGTAAAAAGACTTAGACTGCAAGCTGTGAACTTTCACCTAGATATTGATGAACTTATACTGAACTCTTATTTAGTTACATGAGGGAAGGCCCCTAAACTGGTGTAAATCAGAAAGGTAAGATAGCCACATCCACGAGCAGAAGTTGCCTCCTTGAGAAAGCAAAAAGAACGTCTGGCCTGGAGACGGTGAAAGGATCCAGTGAGGAACAAGGAGACCCCAGACCCAAATACTATTGGACCAAACCGTCTCACAAGAGGAGGGGAACTTAAGACTGTAAGGGTGTAATTGCCCAGAGATTCTTTTGGTCGGGTTCTCTCTTCAGTGGCACCCAGATCGAGCTGTTCTTCACTGTTGTACCACGCAATAAATTCGTCTGGTATAAGTCATGTCAGAGATTCTGCTTCGGGAAACCTAGGGTCGAGCCTGAGGGAAGAGGAAGCACCCAAGAGTGAGTGTGTGTGTACGCGCAAAGAGTCGAAAGGGGCACCCGTCAGCTCACTGGAGTCACCCACTGCAAAGGGACTCCAGTCCTAGCAGTTAAAGTCTCAGGTGGTATGTGTGCGACTCCTTGATTGGTGTGTGTATGCTTGGGCAGCGGCTTCCCCCTTACTCTGGCTACCATATAAAAACAAGAAAACCATTTGAAAGAATCACATGATGAGTGTGGTGTGAAGTAACTGGCCTGCAATAGTTAAATGTTACTAGACACACACTAAATGATTTTGCAATGGCAGTTACTGATAAAAGTTTGACTTGGATAAGCACCTAAAAAGCTTGAATTCTCAGCTGAAAACCCTCTGACATGCAAATCTCGTAAAAGAAGGCTTTACAGTCTTTCCAGTACTTTAAATTTTTGTCTGCCTGGAATTGTGTAATATGGTGTGGAAATATGTTTAGCATAAATTCTCCACCTATGATAGAAACTAACTCACAGGCAAGTTTGTTACTGTCCATTCTGTCACTTGTGAAGATATAAAAAGTCCATTCTAACACACAGTTGCCCTGGTCTTTTGCCAAAGACATTAGGTAATTACGGTCTTGACTCCTGACTCAAATGGACAGCTTTTCACTTTTCTGAGGAAAAGGAACTTTGTTGTTTTATACACAGCAATTCCTCATTCATTTTGTGGGTGCTAGACATTTCAGGTGACAAATTCAACATAGAGGTTAAAAATAAAATAATTTTTTCCTCAGTGGTCATTTTTTCTACTCCAGTAATATGCATCACATAGCTGAGTAGCACAGAAAGCTGTGTAAGAAAAACACTGTAAAGCTAGACATGAAAAAAGATAAACCTTAAAAAAATCATATGCTTACTTCAAGCACTTTCCAAATTAATACTTTTTTCCTATTTTGAGCAGCTGCTGTTGGATGTCTTTCTAGTCATTCAGGAAAAAACATCATAAACATGCCTTTGATGCAGCATTTACAGTCCCCTTTCCTCTACAGAGTCCAAACTTTCCTATAAACTGCTATTTTCACACAGAAGATGATGAATTTGTCCACTTCACCCCGCTCCATTATTGTCATAGTCAACTATTAAGCACAACCTTAAGCCTTCCTCTTGGACTCTTGTAATGGCTGGAGATATTTTAATTCAAAAGCAGGGGTTAAAGAACTAATAATATTTTAAATATTTAACAGTGAAGAGAGAACTTGTATGGACCGTCATTGCAGGAGAGCTGGCTAGAAAAAGCCATTTAGTTAGCGGGTCCTAAAGATAAAAGTAAGAAAATACATTAGCTGCCTTCCAAAGGTAGCTCAGTGGGTGAATTTCTAAGCAGAAAACCACTGGACTGTTCACAAAAGAAAGACAGAAGTCTCTCGGCATGAATTTGTTCTGGGATTGGATGGTGTGTTTGCATCAAGAAGTCTGACAACCATACCCAAAACAGGAATGTCAGACATAGTAGGTGTCAATTATTCTAATATGACTGGTAATTCTAGAAAGAAAGAAATAGCATGAAAAGGACCTGATGCCTGTAGTTATTGATATTGAATGATTATGTCCCATCTTCTTCAAGCCCTGTACAGGGCAATTCCCAATAAATCTTAAGCAGCAAGGCAAGTAGACACGAGAAACTAAGTAGCTATCATATAAAAACTTCTTTAGAGACTGCTAGGCTGTGCAGGAGAAGCAAGTGAAAATTAAGGTGAAAAGCAGGTTTGGTGAAAAACCATGTCTGCACCACCTTTTTATTCAGAAAATAATGTGCTTTTGGAAGAGAGAGTTTTCATTCAACGTATTAAATGTTGTAAATAAAATTAGTGGATTTTTTTATCATTGCCTATTCGCTTGTGATAGACGGTACTACTCTAAAATTAATATCATATCTACTTGCATTGTCATTAGATAGCAAAGTAAAACATCAAATATAACCAATGCAAAATAATTTATACAAGTAATGGTTGTCAATAACCACATGTATTTGAGAAAACATTTTTCCTTTGTTCTGTTACATAGATGAAAAGATAAATTATGTCAATCTCTACCATGAACTTGCTCTTTCCTTAAAAAAAAAGGTAAAAATGCCTTTGTAAATGGCCAACCTTCAGGTTTTATACATTTATACATATACAAATTTTTTTTTGTATCATACATAATTTACTAATTTTATTTCACTGGGAAGCAAGAAGTTAATAAAACATTTCTGCAAGGCAGTACCTGCAAATAGATATGGAGTGCTTATTACTGCTGGAGTCACAATACCAGAAGAGGTTCACAGCATGACAAAATAGCTTTGTTAGCTGCAAAACTACTTTAAGGCCCTAATTCTTAAAAAAAAATATTAATCCAACTTTATAAAGGTGACTATTGTTTTTTCATGGAAAGGATATAATATGTAGGAGTTATGAGTTTTATATTGGATTGCCAACATGATTTCTTTATAATATTTAGCACAGCGTATGCAAGAAAGTAAATGCTTTATGAAGGAGTTCAACTTCCTTCACATAAATTAATTTTCTACCAAAAATAGCCATAAAAATACACTGGTGGAACAATGATGGATCCTATTAAAATCAACTTTGAAATGAAAGCCGAACTCCTGATAACGGTTGAATGGCCAGACAGTTACTGACACTTTCAGGCGGGATGTATGACAGAAAGAACAGTAGATTGGAATAATAAATTGGAGTAAAAATTTGTGAGTTAATTTTTCGTTGCCTTAACAGTAATTAAAATTGATTTCAGCAAACACTGATAAGGAACAAAAGACTAAGTGTGCAAAAATTGAATCATAAAGATCATATACATTTTTGTTCAGACTAATCAAAGTTTAATACGTAATGTTTAAACTAAAACCTACTGAATTTAGTGGAAGGACTGACTGACATTAGTACACACTGTCTCAGGGCCACAACACTTATGTCTAAGTCTATCAGGTAGCCTAGAGCCAGTGTAAAAGGAAAACATTTTTCTTAGAAAATATAACACACAGAGAAAGAAGTACCTTTAATATGAAACTATATCTTAAAAACTAGATCTTCCAACTGCACTAAAATTCTCAGTTACTTTTAAAATACAAAGCATACATCAACTCTTGGCACAACTTCCTACACAACAAAATTAAGGATAAATAATACACAATACTTACTAATTTTAAAACTTATTCCTACAGCTGTCCTGTGAGGCACAAGACCACCATCACCATTACACATGCATGCACAAAAATCCTTACAAAACTTTTCAGATGTTCAACTTACTAGGAATAGGTCTAAGGACGTCAGGAATGAGAATCTCCACCAAAGCCTGGTACATCACATGGTCACAGTTACACATCCATTTCAGAATAGACTCGTTCTTGCACAGAGTAATCAGCTTTGCTTTTGGAAGTCGACTTTCTATTTCACTCAGATTGCTGATGTGAAAAAATGTAGCAGAGGAATAAATGATAATGCATTTACAGTAGGTAAAAACCTGCAATGGGTGTTAAAATGTATTATTTTATAAAGATGTCATGTATGTCTCAACTACACCCAACAGAACTTCTTTACACATTGTGTCACATGCAAATGGATTTAAAAAATGCCTCAATAGCTCTGCTACAGCTCTTAAATTATGCAGAGGTATGAATGATCTTTTCGGCTTAAAAGAACTGGAGAGAATACTGGGAAAGGAAACCATCACTGTAGTTGTCCAAGCAAAGAAAAAAAAATGGACAACACAATCATTTCAAAACTACACTCTGGCATACACCCAGACTATACAAAAATGCCAGGCAACATAAATTTCATAGCATTTGAAAAAAATTATTACTCTGCAGGTAAATCTAAGAAGATTTTTTTGTTTGATACTTGTATTATATTACCATGAGAAGCAGTAAACAAAGAGAAATACTTACTGACCTTGGTTCAGTAATAGTAGTGCCATCAGGTGGAGCAGAGGGAGAATAGCGCCAGAAAGTTTGCCACAATTTTTCTATCAGGCTGAATTGAAGATTCACAACCACATCCAGTATTGCCTGAGAAAATAAAAACACAAGTACGGATTGTCTTCTATCAAGAAGCTTCCCCCCACTCCCAACTGCAACTAGATCTATAGTTTTTCTTCCTTCATCATGTAGTGGAGCAAAGGCAAAGTGTACATTTCTCAAGTTATAAATAATGTTTTAATACCTTTGATATCCATCAATTATCCAGCACTATAAACACCAGTGCACAGAGACTTGAGTAAGGCCAAGTGCACATGCACAGAAGCCTCCACAAATGAGCATGGCCTATGTAAATGTATCAGAGGAATTCAACCAAAGAAAACATTTAATGCTACTGCAAACACAAAGGAAACCTGCCGTTTTATTCATTTTCAATAAAGGTTTGAAAGTTTCCAAAAATAATTTTAAAAGACATATTGTAATATCAAATGTAACTTAAAAGTCTCAATGTTTCTTTAAAATGAGAAAAAAGTTACTGCTTTTAATATTAAAAAAAAGAAATTATAATTTAACCCGATGTACATTTCCCATTGACTAAACCAAAAATCTGCACGTACAATCTGAAATCTAGTTTCTCTAACATTTTGAAAACATACACATAACTACATTTCATTCTCAGTATATATTACTTTATATTACTTTTTTTCTCCTGTGATGGGGACTCTCCAGAAAAACCTTTTTATTAATGCCCTTTCCAATTAAATAATCAAAATATTCTGGGAGAAAGCCACATACCAGTAACATGGCTGCAATATATTTGGCATCACTGACTTGTACTGACCTTCACCGGAAGTCATGAATTTTAAAAAAAATAAATGGTTTATAGGAAATACCTCACAGTGCTCTCGATAAAGACTCTGCAGTGATTTGATGTCCTCAAAGGTAGTACCGTCTGGTAGAGAAGATATTTCAACTTCTCCAAACTCTGGAAGTACTCGAGATGCATCTGTTACCATGAGAACATAATGAAAGAGAGCTATTGTGAACAGTGCCAGTTACAGTATGATTAAGAAAAAATTTAAGGATGACACAAAGAAATAAGTTGCAAAAGTTCATAACACTCAAAGAGAAAGGTCTTTCATACCTGTTGTATGTTAAAATTGTAAACAAATTCAGCCAGTATTTTTTAATCAAAAAGAAATATAAAATTATTCTTGAAGACATTAAAGAGATGTCATGTACATATTACACCTATATAGAAAAGCTAACACACACGTTTTCAGAATATTGCAGGATGAAGGAAAATATCTATGTCAGTGTATGAAAGATTAATCCTTGACTATTTTTTTTGTTGTTCAGCTGAAGAGTTTCTATATAGCCAGGTATCATAGGGATTAGGAGACTCAATATACATTTTTATTTGAAATTTACTAGACTTGCAAGTAGAGCCAACATGTGCTTTTACTATTTGTCATGACTGTTTCCAAGAGACAAGCTGATACAAGAGAAAAATGCTGGACTGAAAGGTACCCAGGAAAGGAAGATTCAAAACACTTTAATGCTGCCCTTACGTTCCCAATGATTTCAATAACAGCGAAATTAGATCAAAAATCTGGTGCTTGAAAATCCCAACCAAATAAGCCTACAATTTCTGCAATAACACAACCAAAGAGTCTTTCCACATAAACAAATAACTAAATTACCATTTCTTTCTATTACTGAGAATACATGCTTAGCTGGATTGATGAATCCACAACTTGGGACATTTTTAAATGTGAACTTTGGGGTTCTAGTTGAAACTGTTTGGTTCTTTCCACCTATAACACTACAGCACACTTTCAAAACAGCCCACTGGATGGCTAACCTGCAATAGAAATGCAATGCCACTGCCCTGCCTTTTATGAAATAAAATGCACTATAATGAACGTGCAGATAAAAACTTTCACAACAGAAATTTCAAAATGCACGCGTAATATAACTTTGCTCAGCAAATGCATTGTGATTTATACAATAATAAATATATCACACAAATACATAAATTGCATACTTACATGATGCATATTACAGAAAGCTAACAACACAGAACATGTAATTTAAGTGCCTTTTTGTTCTGAGAAAGAATTTTGAAGAGGATATAGTAACTTTAGAAGCAACTACTGTACTTGTGTGACTTGATATTCACAGTGATAATGAAGTTCATCTTACTTATATGGCAGTATAAAACCTGTTTTCATACCTAAAAACTGTTGATGATGTTGACTTTGGGCAATTACAGTTTGTTCAACAGATGTGCCTGTCTGTTGACTGCTTCCTGTGAAGCCATCTGCAACTCCATCCACTTTCTGCATAGGCTTATACCTACAAAAATATCAAGTATAAAATTATCCTTTCTGTTATTTCATAAATAAGATCATACAATCTATGTTAGCTCTTTCTTCTCCATCTCAAAATAAAGTTTTGAGGAAAACTAACAGAAGAATTTACAAATTTTTATTTATTTTGTAAATAAAAGACAATATTATTACTAAGGGAAGCTAGAGCATTAATAATACATTACAGAATTCATAAAGGTGATTTTACAGCACCACTACCAATTTCTCATGGAATTTAGCTTAGGAACAGTATACCATAAGACCAGCTAATTTACACCAAAAAGAATCAAATCTTTCCCTTTCTGAATAGCTTGAGCTCCCATTGTGGTTCAACCCAGCAGGTACCTAAAACAACCACACAGTCATTTGCTCACCCTGCCTCCCCATAGTGAGATGGGGAGAGAATCAGAAGAAAGGTAGAACTTCTGGGTTAACATACAGAGAGTTAAATAGCACAGGGAAAAAAAAAAGACAATAAGAATAAGAATATGCAAAACAAGTGATGCACAGCACAATTGCTCACCACCTGCTGACTGATGCCCCGTTAGTTCCCGAGCCACAGTGCCTCCCTGGCCAATTCCCCCAGTTTATATACTGCACATGATGCCATGTGGTATGGAATATCCCTTGGGTTAGTTTGGGTCAGCTGTTCCAGTTGTGTACCCTTCCCAGCTTCCAGTGCATGAGAAGCTGGACTGTCCTTGACTGCTTAGCAACAACAAAAACCAGCAGTATGTTATGAACATTATCTTCATCCCAAATGCAAAACACAGCACTATACCAGTAATCATGAAGCAAATTACCTTTATCCCAGCCAAAACCAGGACACTTCCCAATAATGATGTCATTCAAAAATAGTATTTCATTATCTTAAGAAAAAACAACACTACTGTCTGAAGATAGTGAAAGACTTTTGAAATCCAACAAACTTCTTGTAAGCATAGAAGGCCTGAGAGCTACTTGGAAACCTAAACTCTTCACTAGTCAATTCTCAGAACCTTTTATGAAAGTCAAAATAATACAAATGGTAATGCTGGTTTGGATGGTCAAGTGTTATCTTGACAATCAACTCTGACAGGCTAAAGATCATGCCTGCCACATTCAACACAACTGAGAATTTACTCTGTCCCAGGTCTTAATGGTAATCTCTTGGATGCTTTGCACTTTTGAAAAAGAATTGAGGCCACAGGAACATAAAACAAGAGAAACCCCAAAGCTAAATAAAGTGTGTTTTAAAAATCATTCAAATCGGAATTGTTGTGCAGACTGTAAAACTCCATGTTAACTTCAGAAATGTGGCAAGAAATTCCACACTAGACGCATTGCTTTGAGAAGCAGTTTGGATCATTTCATTTTCTTTCCAGTAAACAAAAACCAGCATTGTTTCATGTAATTATGAAATTTTACTTTAAAAGGAAGTTCCCATGAAAAATGTCCATTCAGTATTCTA
>NW_010526925.1:33888-40616 GCF_000687285.1 Phaethon lepturus
CATGAATCTAAATAATACAATAACAAAAGATATACAAAAAGTACAATTTTAAACAGAAAGACTCCTGGCCTGATTAACAAATAGTTTTATAAC
This sequence comes from Phaethon lepturus, assembly GCF_000687285.1. NCBI lineage: Eukaryota > Metazoa > Chordata > Aves > Phaethontiformes > Phaethontidae > Phaethon > Phaethon lepturus. Next base: position 33,982 of record NW_010526925.1, read on the forward strand.
TTCAGAAATGTCAATGCTTGGGAAGAAAGAAGACCTATCCTATCTCTAGGATATTTACATCAAGTTTCACCTTCTGTAATGGTCCAGTGTAAAATCCCATGCCTGTTGAAGACAGTAGTGAAACTCTAATCAACTTCAATAAAGAATAAAACTTCATCTCTGGTATCATGGTAGCACTGAACTCTTCTGGATGAGCTTGTTATTACTTGATAAATCTACCTGCAATCCAGTTCATCTGGGAAGAATTCTTATTTTCTCTCTCATTATACATTATAATTACAAATGCCAGTCAGATCAACAACTTCTGGAAATATTTGTAAATCTAAACCTATACTTTTACGTTCCACTACTCTCTGTAAAATGTATTATTTTACTGACCTTTCAGTTCATGAAATAGGATTCAAAATGTTTTGAGTACATAAAAAAGTAACACTCATCTAATAGTTTTTCAATTATGCAAAAAACCTTTTAATTAAAGTATAAAAGGCAACTTAATCCTTTTGAGTACTCTGCTGTGCTTTATATAAAATACGCTGGGTAAAATTCTTAATTCTGGCACTGTGACAGGTAACTCGTCACAGCAGTTAATGAGTTTCAACAGCATTAGAAAATCACTTGCAAAATAAAACCAAACAACAAAAAGAAGAAAAAAAAAATCTTTTTCAGGAGCTTCAGATGAAACATAAGCAGACAGTGGTTAACAATTTCAGATTTGCTGTCTTTTAGGCACAAGTAGAGCTTTGGCAGCTTAGACATCAAACAGCTCTCCGGAATTCTTGAATTAAATTTGAGCAATTTTTGGTGCATGGAAAAAATAGTTACCATTTCTTAACTGGTAAGAAAATTATCCAGACTTTTACTCTATTTCCCTATTTTACTTACACCTTATTTCATCTTTCACCCTTTTCTTTTAAGTTACTAGGTGCTAGGAGACTGGGAGCATAAAATAACTGACCTTAAATGAATATTACAGATTTCTAATGATACTTGATCCAGAAAGGACATAATTTGAATTTTATGTAGCTTAGCATAAACACAATAAAAGTTTGCAAAAAGTCTTTAGTTAACAACAGACATTTTCTCGATTTGTGCGAAGCTATGAAAATAAAAAAAACCCTAAACCACCGAAATCAGAATATCAAATCAGGTAATTCACTGACATTGAATGATATGCTGGATGTGCTGGTCTTGCTTTGCAGTTAATCTAGAATACAACTTCAATGACTTCCATAGCGTAACTGTGACACAACTTTATTAGCAGAAACTTCCCCTCTCACTGCAGAACAGATTAATAACTTCATGATTAAAAGGCATGCGCAGCAAACAATCCATATTCATTAGTAAGATAGAGCAGAAAAGGGAAGTATAATAAAATGCCTTCTTGGTTTGAAATACATATATGAAATTGGTAGGGAAAAGAAACAAGCTGAAAACTATCAAAACTATGAGAAGCCAAAATGGATAGACGAAGTCACAAGACAGACAAAAACCAGAGACCAGTTTTTTCAGTTGAATTTTCTGCAGATTTTATTGTTTGCTTGCACTGTTGCCATGTTGCCACTATTTGGATTTTATTCTAAGTCTTAGAATTTAGTATTTTTCTGAAAAATCCAACTCATGCTGTTATGCAATTCATAGTATTCTCTCTTTTTTTCTTAAAAAGTAAGGTTTCTATCCTTTTGGCTTGCTAAGAAACAAACCGTAAGGGCTCTAGAAAGAAACAGAACTAAGCTCTAAGGACACACTTCCATTTTATTTACTTCAAATCTATTATTGAGATTTATCACTAGGAGTTCACTGACATCTGTGAGAAGTGAGTTAATGTACCAAACTATGTACCAAAATGGTGATCTTATGCATAACAATGTGTAAAGTATGTTAAAGCATTTTACTACTGCATGCAAATAAAATGTTGCCATTAATGCTACTGGGAGAGGGGTGAGGGGTGGGGAAACACCAGCTTTTAAAATTAGCAGATAGCAAAAGTTGATTCAAACAGCTTGCAACACCACAGGCAACACATACGAAAGCTGTTAACTATATAAAAATTGAAGAAACTGAAATGCTTAAAAAAATTATTGAAGATGCAAAACCTGCAAGGAGCAAAGAAATACCTGAGAAGCATTTGGATGCTATCAGAAAGTTTTGGTGTGTAGATCGAATTTGTACTAATTGGCTTCTAGTATTTGAAGAAAACAAACCCTGTATGTTGTGCATACATCATAAAGCCTCAAAAGTAATGCTGAGGCTATATTTCAGTAAAAGCAATGTTATCTGAAATCACATATGGTAAAACTGTAAAGAAATTTAAGGAATGCAAATTTAATGTGTGCTTTTAAAATCTCTCTCCTCGGTCCAATATGCATTGTTGAGATGCATCTAACCTAGAAGCCTAAGCAGAACTTTCTTTTTTTAGAAGTAAAAAGAACTTAAAAAAATTTTAGTTTTTTAAGCCACAATCACCTCAGCATCATAACCATACTATACACAAAATACCTGTGCTTGTTCAAGAGAAAGACCATTATTTTCTTCTAAAATTTTTCTCCATTAGAAAGTTGTTTAGTAGTTTATCACAGAAGTTCTCTTCTTATCATTTTAGGATATTGTGCCTTAACAAACTTGCAGCCCAGTTTTACAGATGTCAGTATTTGTTGGAGGATGATACCTTGCTCTCTAAATTCAAAAAGAACATCACTATAAAAATGTGTAATTTCTCTGCTGTCCATAGACCCAAGCCCCTTTTAAAAAGATCTATAAATACTTGATGCTTTGGACTTACAGCAGCTTCGTTTAAAGGTAATGCTTGACTGAACAGTATATCCAGGAAACATGAGAATATAGGAAAGAGAACAGTAGAAAAATACAGATTATTTTCTACATAAAATAAGTAGGAAAATATAGGAAAGCGTGATTAATAATTTCTCATGAGAACAATAAAATGTGTTAGCAGAATGTTATAATGTACAGTAAATAACAATACAATTATTGTATTTATTAAAAAAAATCTTAGCTGAATGTTCAGCTCCCATAAATAAAAGCAAAAAGGTATAATCGCTGTGTGCAAGAACTGAAAAATATATTTGAAATTAACTTGCAAAGCTGAAGGTTTACTTCTGGAAATAGAATTAAAAACACACATTGTTATGAATGCCCTAAAGAAAAGACAAATATGCTTGTATTAATTTTCCTAGACTAACCCATAAAGATAATTCAGCTTCTGAGCCACAAGCTTCTGCTCCTGAAGAGCTAAATAAAAACAGGCTAAAAATGGTACTTGACTTTAGTAACTGTGTATCTAATACATTTCCCTTAAATGGTCTAACAAAGAGTGCTTATGGCAAAGAAATTTCATAATAATATTGTACTTTGAAGTGGCAAGTCTTTAGTGCCAGACTTAAAACTGTGCAAATGTATCTGGCACAATATTTGGGTTGGATATTACTTTATTTCTTCCTAACAATCTTTCTCTGATGTCCATTCACTGTTAGTCAGGAATGTGTTTGATCCAGAACTAATGGATAATATAACCATAATAAAAAACATATACTGTTTTTTCCTACCCTGGAAAACATCTAGGAGAAGGATGACAGAGGCAAGCCAGACCAAGTCTGAGCCATACAGCAGGTCCAGCTGAAAGGCAGGGTGTTAGCTATTATCTTCCAGCCAAGACTAATCATTAACTGTGCATTTTTTCAGTTCAAAGGTGCTTTAAGTCTCTTGATACGTGGTTGTTGTCACCAAATCACTGTCTCAGCTGGAAAATAAGACTACTAGCATCTGTGATCTGTAGTTACTCTGGTTTTTCTTCTTACTGGAACAAAGAAAGAGTACTCCCACAGTTCATGCTGATCACAACCACAACTAAGCAACTAACAGTATTACCTTCTATCTGAGATTATGTCTGATAAATTTCAAACGCTTGAATTCAAGCCCAGAGCAAACTCTGAACAGGAACATACAAGAGCACTTTGGGATATTCAAGTTACACATGCAGGAAAGGTGCATGACACTCAAATTAAGAAAAGGAATACAGAAAAATGATCTGTACAGTCTTTGCCAAAAAGGACTAGAAGTGTTTATCCAATTATATGTGTCTGATACAGGTGGTACACTTGGTATAAATACACAGAAAAAGTACATTGACTGCAATTTACCACTGATTTAAAGGACAAAGGAAACTTTAGAAACATTAGTAAAGCTGGAGAAAGAGCAATGTTACCCTAATCATGCAAATAATAGTATTCAGTCCCTTACTTATCTCTTAATAAATCCTGCTAGAATTCTTCAATACACTAGGATAACTATAATAAAAAATACATACAAACATATATCAAACATTGAAATTAGATACTAAGCATGTTCTGTAAACGTGGAAGAAATCTTACTTCAAAAATACAAGTTCACTTTTCAATTTGTGGACTGGAAGTTTTAAGTCAAGCCATTTTTATAGTTAGCATTTCTTTTTCCCAAAAAAACCCTAGCTTCTGAGGGCTACAGAACACAAGCATATCTCAGCTTCCATTAAAATTAATCAAGCAAATTATACAGACATTTTATTTCAAAAATGTGGTATAAACCTTGACATTGACCAAAAACTACCCTAAAATTAATAATTAAGGCTACAAAGAGAGAAGAATGGACCAAAGCTCATGATTGCTGCATGCTAGATGGTAGCTGTAGTGAAGTAAACAGGTTAGATTGTGGAATAATTTAATAAATTTGTTAAACCTTTTTCTAAAATTATTATTATGATAAGCACATTTCAATAAGACAAAAATGTTCTGGAATCATCACACTTGGCCTTAAAAATCTCTCAAATACCGTTTTGTGGCTTTAGATAAGTATGAATAAGTTACAGTGGCTCCATTTCCATTTTTCAATGAAAATTTCCAATATGATGTTGGATAAACATCTTCATTCTGAAAACTTCTATATTCTATTCAGCATTGCTAGAATATTTGATGGTATGCAGAGCAGAAACAATACACATTTTTCACAGTGGAATTCTCAAAGTATGGATATCTTCTTGATCTCTGCATTTTATTTATTTAGGATGCTGGAATTTTGGAAAGGTAGCAAATATTTTACTGAGATTTGTGTACCCTGAACTAAGGGATGAACAAAGATCCTCAGAACTACTTTGTATGAATAGTACACCCGTAGGACTATGTGAACAATGCTCCTATTTCGAGGGTACCTAACCACACATCACAAGATTTCAACACTGTAAAGAGATCAGCCTGTCTTTCGACTTAAAAGACAAGAAGGTTAAGTAATGCAAGTTCCTGAGAAAAGAGATAAAGCTTCATCTAGGAAGGTATATTGGGACAGCTGCTTTTAAGGATTTAATAACAAAGCCATTGTTGTTATTACGATGTAACAACACGGTGGTCTTTTCTGCAGTCAATATTGCAGATAGGTGATAGAGGCTTCATGTCTCTCCTTTTCCTTGTCTCCTCTGTCTTACTGCTAGCCTCAACTGAAGATAATGCATAACCAACTTTTCTACTACAGCACAATATTTTTCATGTAACAGCTACCTACTCAGCATAATTACCCAGTGCTTTGTGGTTCCCATCCTTCATCAACATCTTTACAGACTCGCACAGCACACCTTAAGATTGGTATGAATTCAGTATAAATGGCAACATGCTTGTGCATGTATGTCTGTGCACAGGCAAAACATGGGTTAAAGGAAAGATATGTACTAACTGCTTCACAATGACGTATGTATGATTTCATTCAACTATGATCAGTGAACTAGCTCACATAAAGCTAATGTTAAGAAAATGCCACAAAACATACCTAGGTAAGGAAAATAAGGGAACTACCTAAGACATACGGTGGTGTTAAAATAATAAAACAAATAATAAAGAAAAGTAGTACCCACTCCTAAGAGTTATATAATGCAAATTCAAAAGCGCTTTGTCATTGTGAATCAAGAAGACAACAAGAGAGGTGATGATGATTAGATAATTGGCATAATCTCTCCAGAAACAATGTCATAGAAACAATTCTAGTTAGAACATTGTGGCATATGTCTTCATGCATACATGTGATTTTGAGTGTGGGTGAATTAAATCTGTAAGTGAATGAGCTTGAGTAGGTAAAATAAGCTTGTTTGGAGATTTTGTAAATATCTATCACCTTTTCTTACCATATAATCCTGCAATGATTTTTCTAAGAAGAATTTCCTACATGATCATATTGGGAGACACCTCATGCTTCTGTGTTATGACCAGTAAAAGATAGTTAAGACTATATATCTTACAATGAATACGTATTTAGTGCTGTAACTACTTCTGGAAGTGATAGTAAAATAATTTCAGATTAAAGTGCTATCTGTGTTTGAAGTTAAAGTTAGAAGTTGTGTTTTCCACACCCCAACTGTGTCCAAGGCCACAAAATATGCTTAGTACACTATACCAAACTGTTCATTCAACTGGATTTTTCTGGGGGTAATGACTCTAAAGATTGCTTATATCAAACTCTTGTTTGATATGCTGCTGTTCTGCCTATGAGTTTCATGAAATCGCACATCTTGGATATTTCACTTTAGGGTAATAGGGGAAGCTAGTGCCATCAGTCAAAGAGAAATTAATTTCAAAGAAAGGTACTGATTTTCATTCTTTCCC
>NW_010526925.1:40647-56771 GCF_000687285.1 Phaethon lepturus
TGTTCAGGATGGTTTTCCATAGGCATATTCACACATTCTTTCACCACCAGCATAGCCCTTTGTGGTCACTGTGCCACTGCTTTCAAATAGTTTCAAATACTTCCGAGCTTTCACAGGATCCTCAGGAACAACATATGCTGAAGGAAAAAACTTAAATCAACTAAGAGGCAAACAATTATGATCAATTAATTCTTCACAGGGTGAAGAAATAAACACCAAACTGAACTTAATCACAAGCTCTCTTAAAAAAGGCTTACATCTAAAATGCTATAGTAATGAGAATAAACAACAAAATTTGAAATTCAAGCTCTTACTGCCTTTTTTCAGCCTGTGGGGTAAGAAATCAAGATAGTTAAGAAGAGTCATATCATATCTCACTTTATCATTATTTATTTTTTCAAATTTATGACAATTTCTAGGTAAATATTCTTTCATGTTGACACAACTAACTTCAGTGACCTCAACAGGATACCTAGCACACTTTTATTTTTCACAGTAGAGAAGCTGAACAAAAGTTGCAGTAGAATTTCAACTTTTCCATGTAAGGAAAAGTAAGGCTTTATGAACTGGAAATACTGATAAGTACTCATGTGCATTTCACACTTTACCTCTGTTTCTGCTGCATGGGCTGTTGTCTCATAGCCATATATTGCATGTCCTCTTGTAGTCGATTAAGAGGAGAGTCTGGCTTGACACGAATCCCATAGTAGTGGTATTTGGAGTTTCCCCTTTATGAAGAAACAATACTTAAGAGAACAGTAACACTAATTTTATGCATCTACATTACATTTACTTTACAATTTACATTGACTGGAAAATAATAAACACAAATCAGGCCTGACTCTGTCAGACCTGTTTTACATGGGTGTCATTTTACCACCTTTGGGAAATTAGTTCACTTTCTTAAATATTATCCAGCATTTTAACTTGTAATTCACTTGAGTGAGAAAAATAAAATGTAAATAAATAGACCTTATTTAGTTATGGAGAAACACAATTCTTAGTAATTTCCAAACAAGCAGCTACATTTTATCTGTACTGATAAAAATCTGCAGTGTATTTATCAAAATGTAAACACATAAACAGTCAAAAACAGGAGAAGTAACTATAATAATATCTGGAAAAGCATAAACTTGTTTAACATTAAGAGACAGAACTGACAGAAAATGACTGTAATATATAAATACAGGTTTTACTTATTTTTTGACTAGGAAACAAGTTTCTTACTCATAATTATTACTTGTATTTTCTATTACAGTGCAGGATTTCATTACACACACCTAGTTCCGAGTCTTCTGGTCCGTAATCCCATGAAGATTGACCGTATGAGTTTTCCAAAGGAGGCAGCATTGACTGGATCCAATTTATGTTCCTGACAATGTCGTAAGTAATGGTTGTAAAGGGTACTTCTTGGGAGGCTCACTCCTTCTGCAGTTTCGTAGTTGTCTAAAAGCCATTGAAGCTGTATCACATACAAAAAGAAAAAATCATTATTATTTTTTTAAAAATATCTTAGCGATACAACATTAACTTATGACAGTTATGAAACACTCTTCAGGTCTATTAAACAATTACTTCCTTCTTCAGATTCTTGAAATGCTAGCTATACCACAGTGCTTTAGGATCTTCAGAATTACCAGGAAATAGCAGAACTCATTGCACTTGTGACCTCAGATAAGTGTCCACTTCTTAAAGTATTTTTGATTCAGTACCACACACCAATACTTGATAAAGGTATCTATGCTTTGGAGACAAACTTTTAATACTGCAAAGAAATAAAGTAATCATGAATGTAATTCACATAAATTCCAGAAAACAAAGTCCTTTAACAATAGTTAGTTAATGTATATATAAACCTGGAATATTATACTGTTTTTCTTCGCCTGATGTTAAAAAACATTACAACACTTAACTGAATAGGATATTTTTTACTCTCAGATACATAAAAGAAAAAAGCTATTGCATACAAAAGCAACCTAGATAATGTTGAAAGTAACTGGTACATCTACAAAGCATTAGGAGTACAATTCCTTTCAGTTGTAACCTTTGACTTCCAGGAGGAGCAGAATAAGATTTTTGGAAAAATATTAATTTTTACATGTAATTGTGATAGGTAATTTTAGAGACATGCAGGAAAAGACTTTTCATGTAACATCGAGTGCACACTCGTGAAACACCTCTAGCTGTCACTAATATACAAAAAAGTAAAAAGGAAAATTTAATAGTCCTATATTTAACATTATAGGAGAATGACAAAATAGACCAAAAATAATACAGGTTGAGAACGCATCTAAATTCCACTGTTTTATGGTATGCTAACATTGATATGCTAACATTTGCCTTATCTTTCCCCAGTACTCGCCATTGTTACAGCTCCCTCAAATTTTCCTTTAGATATAGCTTGAATGATTCACAAATTTAATTTTCTGATTGAAATTTATTTCTCTGTTTTCCTAAGAGTTTATACTAAAATAATACAGTGTGAATATTCAAGCTTGCTAGGATCAGCGATCTTACCAAAACTCTCAATTTAATTTGATTATCCAGTGAAAATGCAAATTGAGGACATTGCGTCTTCAACACTTGCTACAAAACTTTTAATCCGATGCGCTAGGTATGCACATAAATGTGTAATAATTTTCAATTTAGACCAGCAAAGCAGTAACTAGTATAACCAAAACACAAATTGAGTGACAATGAGAGATATTCATGGTCTATGTGTTATTTATTCCTTTGCAGAATTATTTTCTGTTAGAGCAGTGCACAAATTCTGTTCCATCAATGTTCAGTGTAAATTATCATGTAAAAATGAAATATTTTAGTGTACAATAGCCATGAAATGTTTCAGTCCTGACTTTTTCTTAATCACAGAACTGAAATGTACTGAAGTACAGATGATAACAAATATATTGAATTTATAGCTATATTTTAGTCAGAGCGAGAAATTCACCAATAAAAATGCAAAAACCTTACTACAAAACTTACTCTAGACCATTCAAACACCATTTTCATATTTGCTTTTTATTGAAAACATGCCTATTAACTTTCCCATGTTTCTTAAACATAAGCTTTAGAAAAATATACTCAAGTAAGCTGTAAATTCTTCCACGACAAAATTTTTATCTCAGTTTTCAGGTAATTTTGCATTCCAAATAGACAAAATGAAAAGTACAGCTCATCATCTTTGTATTAGTTATCACATCATTATTTTATAAGTCTTAACATGCACAAGTGCTTCAAAATTGAGCATCTGTCATTTTGAAATAAAGCTGAAGAAGTATAATCATAAACATTAACTTTTAACTGAATATATTAAACTTACTTCACTAATGACCTGACATAAAGGTAGTTATATCTTTCAACTGTTGCATTTTATCTATTATTGCATCTATATTTATATTATATACAGTTATATAGCATTTGTCATATATTATTAAATCTATAACTTAATCAGAACAGATATGGAATGTGAAATATTCCTGTCTTCCCCAAAGGGAAAAGCTTTGTCAATCCCAAAAGACTGACAAACAAAAAATAATTGTTTTCCAATTAAGTTCTGTATGTAGCATTAAAGATATTTTCCTCCAGATGGCTTCTAACCTATTAAGAATCACTTTAAGTGCATTTCATTAATGATACGAATTTCTAACAGATGTTAGTTCAACTATAACTTGCATTATTCAACATACAAAGAACCAAAAAGATAAATGCAATATAAGAATTTTTGCTCCTGGGTGGAGTTACTTAGTAGCAAAGGCTTGAAGTAATTTCTTGCTAGATTATAGCCTGGAAGAAAAAGTGCAGTTAATACGCGATTTTAAAAGGAAAATTACCTCCAAACACTACAAAACTATTGTAAACAACTTAAAAAAAATTTTTTTTCTACCAAGATAAAAGATTCAAACCTGAACAGCTCAGTATATTTCAATTCATAGTAGTGACGATACTGTATAGGTAAGATGGGTGAAGGTATGAAATATTTACAGTCTCAGACCTGTTAAATTGACTGTGACTCCAATTAAGCTGCAATGTTTATAAATCATTCAACTATCCGTTAATTAAATAAGTCAATCTCATGGAGAAATAAATCAAGAAAGAAAAGAAAAGAAAAGAGAGGAGAAGTGACAAACTCCTTAAAATGAGCACACATGAATTGAAGGAAAAAAAAAAGTTCCTAGAAAACCTCTTGGAGGTATCATAGGGCAAAAATCCCTATCTCAAAACTAGTATGTTCCCACAAATTAATAATGTCTGCAAAGTGAAAGTTAATTAAACATACAATTTAGAATTCTATTTTAAAACCTATTGAACACAACTATTTTAATAAATGTCAAACCAAACCATTAGAAGTCAAAATCAAAAACAGTTTAAAAAGGCAAAGACTAAGCCTGTACTTAAACTTCCTTCAGACTGTCCTAAATGTTCCTTCATACTGTATGACTTCAAACTTCTGAGTTTAAAGACAATAAGGGTTGCTTTAAAAATAGGCAAAACATCCAGTAAGTTTGACCTAGATTATTAAATTCTTCCAAAATGACCAAGGCTAGGAAAGATTAATTGCCACAAAAAAATTTACAGAGACCTTCCTCCCCTCCTCCCCTTACAGAGTCAAAGATATATCCCTATCAGAATAATTTTGAAAAAAAACTTCACAGTCAAGAAAGAAGTTTCATGATAAGACTTGAGAGTTGGATGTGAGTGTCATTATTAGGAACATCTAGTGAACAGCACATAGCACCAGGAATGAGTGTAACAGTTTACTGAGGCACAGCAGCTTATCTTGCAATTCTTCTTGGTTTTACACCAAGATTCTGGACCTCATAACAGGATTAAACACAAGCTTATTAACAGTTCAAGTGTTCCAAGTCTTAACATCTTAAAATAAATTTCTGACATTAGGACAAAAAAAGTAATAGTCCCATTAGATATTACATTTAAATAATAATTTTTATACTATCTGCCTAATAACTATTATTTAAATAGTATTTTTGATACTGTCTTATCTTCAGAACAACTATTTTGTAAACATCCAAGGCAGAATCAAAAAGTCCTTCTGTATAACGTTTTGCATAACTTCTTGTAATACAATTTTCCGCTTTCAATTTTCGCATTTTGTAAAGAAAAATAAAGTTTGCTTACGATTTCCACAACACAATTCTAATTTTGACTTTGACATAACCAGACTCATACAGAAAAAATCCAAAACCCAAATCTGCCAAAACATAAATTTTTAATTTGATTTCTGATGGACTGATATCTTACATTAAGACCACAACCAAATATAAATTTCTTCTGCAAAACAATAAAGGAATTTGAATTTATATAATTAGTAAAGCTGAGAAGGAAAAGAGAGGTAAGATGAATACAAACTAATCAATATGGTAAAAATACAAAATACGAAAACACAAATACCAACAGAAAAAAAAATTTTCAAGACAGACTAGTAACTCAGAAAGCAGTATTTTTTTTTTTTACATAATAGGTTTAAAATTAACTTTGGGCCTTTTTCCTTTAAAGTTACATGCAATGGATTTATCAGTATATTTGGAGATCATGTTTTTACCCAAATATCTTTTATTTTCATATATGGAAAGTCCTTAACTGTAAGATTTGCAGAGTAAGATCAAAGCAAAAGGCAGCTGAATAAGACATTTTTGTGTACTTCATTTTTTTACAGGTCATCATAAGGGTCTTTACATTCTTAAGTTAAGTTATTTCAGAATAAACTCTCTATTCAGAATAAACGAAGAAACATCTAAGAATAACCTAAAGATATTATTTAGGCATGCTGCTTGTTTCTCCTCTTCCTCTTGACATGCCCCAAAATTAATATAAGGTACACAGATGTTGCTTGGTAGACAACTTTATTTAAAATGTCAAAAGTCAGCTAATTTAGAACTATTTGAATTTTATCTTGCCATTTACACTATAATCTGCAAAACAGTCAAATGTGTTAAGTTTTCTTAACACAGATGTAGAGCACAGGAAACAGGTAACACTCTGCAATATATCATAAAGACATTTCATCTGACAAAATAAAGCCATGGGAGATGTAGTAGAAGATTAAAAGCAACTAAGATGAGAAGATTAAGAGCAAAAAGTAGTAATAAAATAAACCAAACATTTAGAGGCAGGCTGAGCATGCAGAACAAGCAAGAGAGAGTGTATGTGAAGAAGAGACAACTTACATGGCTGTTGAGAAGAGAGCTTCTGTGAGTGGACAGACCATCAGACTTTTGCAGTGTCTCAATCGCCATTTCAATCTGATAATAGATGTCATTAAAAAAAGGACTCAAGACGAGATAGTAAAAAAGCCTGATCAGAGAAGTTTTGACAGGTTGCTTACAGATCAATAGAAACGCCTCCTTTATTCCTGGCTAGGGCATACGTTCTACTAAAAGGCCTCATTCCAGAGTTCCAGTGAACACAAACCTCCCCAGTGAGGTCAGAAAGACATTTTGTTTGCATATATGCTGCAGGATCACAGCCTCAAAGTCCATTTTACTTTCCAACCTGCTCAGGATACTAAATGAGTAGATTTACTTGTGAGCTGCACTGAAATAAAAATAACCCTTATTTAACAAAATTATAATTAATAAAATAAATAAATAAACACCTTAACAGAATTTTAGGAAAGGCCTGATTGTTTTCCCTCCTACTATATCAGAAAGAGACATGCACAGCTTGCAGTAAGAATTGAAGTAGAAATAAAATTTCATATCTCTGGAATCACAGAATCAAATCCCAAACACAAATAATTCAATACGTTTTCCACTAGTAGCTTCACTGGGACAGGACGTCACCCTTACTGCTGCCAGCACCCTTTGAATATCCACAGTTGTCAAAGTAAATGGAAAGTCAGAAGTTACACAGACTGCAGGATCCAGCCTTGGGAAAAACAGATTGATTCACAATAATTTTGCCTTTTAAAAGGAAAACACAGCACTACTAAAATACAAAGTAGTATTTCTTCAAATGCAAATGTATGAATACTCTCACATCCATTCCCATCCTTTTCTTTTTTAATATCTATTGATATTTTGATCAGTTATATAACTACAACATTAAAGAAAAATTAGAGCCTAACTGTAATTTAATTGGGAAGCTAGAAGTGCAAAAACAATGAAACTGACAGAGACAATGGGATGCGCAGTAAGAAAAGGCATGCAATTAATTAGCTACATTAAGTGGCCAAAATGAAAGCAATGGAAACCACCACTTATACTTTTAAAAACACTTATCATTCTCTGTGTAGACATTTTTTAATGAGCCCTCCCTAGCCTACTCTAAATATCACAGTACTATCCATAATTTTAGTGGCATAATTTATCAATATTGGCTGAATTCACTCTCTGTATAGCAGAAAATGAAAAATACTACAGTTGATATTTGAATTTACTGTACACATAAAATTAGCTTCTCCCTTTTTTACAGGGCAACTGACAACTATTTTATTGTAATAACTTAATTTCTCTCTTACAACTGTTTAATACTAGCCACACAAGCCTTTTCCTAAAAAGTATGTTATTAAAAGTATACAATTACTATGTGAGAGAACATATTCTTACATGGCAATAATTTTAAAAAAATTTTCTGATTTCTTCTTGCTTTAGTGGAAAATACTGTAAGGTCAAAGTATTCAGGCACACAGGAAAGATAAAAATTTAAAAGCATGCCACATGACAAAAACTACGAGCTTAAAATACCATCACAGTAAGGTCAACTTACTATATAGCATAGCCACAGAATTTCCCTTCTTCACATAATGCTACCATCAAACAATGAAAAATGTATACACCTTTAAATCCTAATTCTGAATCTTAGGTTACTTGTTCCACAATGGTTAGTCCACAGCAGTATTACAGCACTGAAGTTACACCTCCTGCTGCTCATTCCCACTACTGCACTACTCTCATTTTGCTGCTGTTCATTATTTTGTTCATTATTCCTAGTCTAAATTTTGATAAATCAACTTCCAGCTTTATCTGACAGATACATACCTCTTTAACAACAGAAACCTTCTGCCTGTGTAGGCTATACAATCACTTCTTAACTATTTTTGAGCGTAAAATATGTTTGATATGGAGACAGATTTTTCTAGACACTATTGTTCATCTTGCCCTTTCTGAAACTTTCCAGCTACTTCTTTTTTTCATCTATTGGTGTTCCTCAGGTCTCAATTCCAGGGCCAGTTCTGTTCAGTATTTTTATCAATGATCTGGATGCAGAAGTTGAATGCATCATCAGCAAATTTGCTGAAGATACCAAACTGGAAGGTGCTGTTGACTTTCTCGAGGGATGAGGGGCCTTGCAGAGGGATCTAGATAGATGAGAGCATTGAGCAATGATTAATGGGATGAAATTTAACAAGTCCAAATGCCAGATTCTGTACCTGGGACAGAGTGATGCGAGGCACGAGTATAAACTGGGAGAGGAGTGGCTGGAGAGCAGCCCTGCAGAAAGGGACCTGGGGGTGCTGGCTGACAGCCGGCTCAACAGGAGTCAGCAGCGTGCCTTGGCAGCCACGAGGCCAAACGGCGTCCTGGGCTGCAAACGTGGCATAACCACCGGGTCAAGAGAGGTGGTTGTCCCGCTGTATTCGGTGTTGGTACGGCCTGACCTCGAGTACTGCCTGCAGTTCTGGGCCCCACCATGTAAGGACATGAAGGTCCTTGAATGCTTCCAGAGGAGGGCACCCAAACTGCTGACAGGGCTGGAAAGCATGTCCTGTGAAGAGCAATAAAGGACATCTGGGTTTGTCTAGTTTGGAGAAAAAGGAGGGTGAGGGGTGACCTCATTGCTCTCTACAGCTTCCTGAGGAAGGGAAGTGGATAGGGAGGTGCTGATCTCTTCTCCTGGGATCCACTGACAGGATGGGTGGCAATGGGTCAAAGTGTCATCAGTGGAGGTTTAGACTTGACATTAGGGAGCATTTCTTTACAGAGAAGGTGGTCAAACCCTGCAACAGGCTTCTTGAAGAGGTGGTCTATGCCCCATGCCTGTCAGTGTTTAAGAGGCACTTGGACAATGCCCTTCACAACATGCTTTAACTTTTGGTCAGCCCTGAAGTGTTCAGGCAGTTAAGCAAGATGATTGTTGTAGGTCCCTTCCAAATGAAATATTCTATTTTCTTCTATTCTCTTATTCCAGGCTTTTGGGTTTCAAGATGATCTATGTGATAGAGTACTGTGTGTACTCTGTTAGGGAGTAACACATACCTGAGTAAAAAGTTGTTTATGTGAAGGATCTCTTCCTTTAAGCTTTTAAGTTCTAAGTTTTGGCCAGGGACTTTTATTTAGGTTCTAGAAAAATTGAACATAATTTCATCTCTATTCAAAACAGTATTTAAGCACATACACAGATTAATTACATAGGAAATGCAGTGGGTTTTGTTATGATATTTTGTGGAAAGAATACAAAAATAATTTTAACATTTAAAATTACATTCTGCATAAATACAAAAGGAAGACTGATACTCTTGCATTTTTAGCAATAAGCAGTGACAGATTCCAGGCACAACTAACTACATATACATCTGAAATGTTAAATGACAACAAGAATTACACATTCATTTATTTGAATATGTGATCAGTCATACATTTCTTCTATTCTTAAGACAAGCAAAAACATTACTTATTACAACATTCTGACTGATAACTGAAATGTACTGCGTCTCTACTAAACCGTGTTAAATGTTACACTACTGGTAGGAATGATAATCAGTTCATATAGTAACATAAACACGAGAGGACACTAAATGAAA
The DNA here is from genome assembly GCF_000687285.1 of Phaethon lepturus. Taxonomy (NCBI): domain Eukaryota; kingdom Metazoa; phylum Chordata; class Aves; order Phaethontiformes; family Phaethontidae; genus Phaethon; species Phaethon lepturus. Next base: position 50,411 of record NW_010526925.1, read on the forward strand.
GCATGATAGCTATGAAAACTGATTGTAGACTTCTCCTTCAATTGACTGTTTGCCAGCTAAAACACTGCCTTATGCTCCTATGCAGTTGTTAATGATTAAGGGTATCTCCGAAGGGGTTAAAAAATTCAACAGTTTCATCCCAGTATATGCATCCGCAATCCTACAATGTTCAGTCTTTATGTGATCTACTGATTTGGAAGTTATTAACTGTTTTTGCTAGTTTATGTCTTAATGTTCATCAACATGTTACTTGATAAATAAATTACGTATAATAGTCTCAGATGTGTATAGCACAGACATAGCAAATACCTACCCCAAACCCACTTTGGAAAAAAACTTTCCTCCTCTTTGGAAGAAGAAAGAAATAGTACTTTTTCATGATTCAACTAATTAACTAATGATTCAACTAATTAACACAAAGTATTTCTAGTAAGTTGTTCTAAAGAGGTCAGGACATTAAGGAGACAACCAACAGAAGTTTAAGCCCTGAGATTTTACAGTTAATCTGGATATCCTACAATATATTTTCTTTCATCTGTTTGCATCTGCAAACCACCCTCCACCACCTGCAGAGCAGGCAACTTTAGGTGGTATCTTAAAATTCAATACATTGTTGCAGCATGTTCAAAAAAGATAGCTTCTGTCTCCAACTGCACAGGCACCTCTTGTTCACAATGCCTTTTATCCACTTCCAAAGGTTTGCCCTTTTAGGCTTTAAAGGAAGTGAAATTCTAAAGGAGTTTTCCCCACATGCTCCATCATGAAGGAATTACTAATTCATCATATTTGTTCAAGAAAGATTAATTTGATACAGCTAGTTAAGTCCTGGGTACTTGTGACAACTGTGCTTACCTAAGTAAGGTGTATACACATCATGACATAACCTGAAGCTACAGGATAAAGGGGCTCGGGGCTTTTGAAAATGTGACGCTTTCACTCTTTTAAGATGCCACAAACACGCATTACTTACAGTGGCTTTCAATTCTGTTTCAGGACAGAGTATTCATGTATGTTGTACTGTTTTCTGAAACTTATGCCAGAGGGTTGTGTTATGCAGAACAAGCTTGCTCAGGAAAAAGAAGCTTGAAAATTAAATAGTATTGTCCACACAATTTGCTACAAACACTTAAAGGAAAACAAAAAGCCCCACCCTTGTCAAGCTGATTATAAGGACTTCTAGAACACACACATTCTACCTAACACTGAAAAATACACAGGAACATGTTGTAGTTACTCACACCAGAATATCAGACTGAGAAACTAAAAGTAAAGTTTAGTTCAGATTATCATGAAAATTAAATTTGAAAACATCTATGGCAAGACAGCCTTAGAGAGAGGTAAAGTGGCCATTTTAGAACAAATGTGTATTTAATCACAAACAAAAGAAACCCCATTCCTTTTTAGAAAGGTGATGCCTCCATGCCATTGATAATAAGACTGTTATGAGAACATCAGTGGTAAGTCATCTTGCATCCAGCTTATGCATCTTCAAATAAAACAATTTAACAGAAATTCTTCTCATGGATTCAGAAGATACCTATTTTTACTATCTTATGACAAAAAAAATTAGTTTCTTACAATAATAATTGGAATGCTATATTGGAATAAATTGAGTTTCCAACAACACTAAATCTCGATTTTTGTCACACAAATACCAGAATAAATACTCAATTGCCAAAACCGGAAGCAACCTGTGAGGTACTAGAGGGCTTTTACACAGAAAACACACTAAAAGCCAATGACTGAAAGCTGAAGCCAGACTGTATCAGAAGAGAAACAAACAGCATAGTCAGGTGAAACCAGAATGCAGACAGGGTAGGTGTGGCTGACCTTAGTAGGGTCATTCTCCCTTTTCCCCACACTCCTTGTCTTGTGAAAAGGGCAGTCTCAACTCAAGAAACTACAGTGGAGCAGCAAGGCACTCAAAGGGGCAGAGAAAGACTGAAGTTATTTTGGTCACATTGCTAGACTGAAACCTCTGGAAGTGAGAAGGAGAAGCCATGATGCTCCACAGCTCTGAAGGAGAAATCAAAGCAGGAGGAAAAGTCTTGGAGGCAGAGGTTTATAAAGGCACAAGATCCACAAATCCTCTAACCTTCCCACCCCTCCAGTTACTTCATAGGACAAATGTTTTTTTAGCAGTAGTAGTGATTAACCATTTTTATGACTCATTTAAAAGAAGAAAAAAATATATTATCTGCCTTCTTGTACCTCGAAATGGATGCCTTTTTTCACAGAAGAAGTCACTGTGCTCAGCTGAAGAAATCGTAAGTAAATGTCAGTATAAGAGGTCAGACCAATGATCTAATAGTCCTTTGTAACATAAAAATCTGTGCATCTTTGATTTGATCAGAAAGGTTTGTTTTATGCTAAGATGGATCCAGCTAAATGAAAATTACCAGAAAAGTTGGGGAATGGAGGAGGAAACAAGTTCCTCTACAAAGAAAGAGATTAATAAATAAAATCTCATCTCAAACTATTTTCCAAATGATAACCCCTCCACCTCTAACGGACCATTTAAACATTTGTTACTTTTTGTTCTTAATATAATTTTAGTGGAAGTATTACAATTATCTTATCAGGACATGATAGTTACACTAGGCCTTCTTACTTCTTGTTGTTGTTCTTCTCCCTCCATTAATTATGACACATTTTGGGTAGCTACCATCCTTCCTTTAAAGTTAAAAGCAAATTTTGCACACTGTGCTTGCTACCAAAAATAAGAAGTTGTGGTGATACATTATATCCACATTAATTTTGCTTTTATTTTCATGCACATTTAGACTTGTACTGAAATAGGATAAATTTCTGCAACAGCATGAGTGGAGACCTCCTGTGGTTGGTCATGACTGATGAATGACAACTGAAATTGTTTTCTAACAAGCTTTCTGACTGATCTCCAAAGACTAATAGATGGGAGCTTCTCACTGGCTGACAAGCATAACACCACATATATTACTACAAACTCTATGACTTGTGATATTATGAATTGATTAGATCATCCGGTTTTACAGAAAGAACAGTCCTTAGACATTTACATATGGAAAAAGAATTGGAAGGTGATTTAGATTTTATTATTAACATGGCAATCCAATTTTCTAATTAGTGTCTCAAATATAGCTGCCCCTTCTTTAATGATAGCTGCTGATAAACCAAGCATTACTTTTTCATACGGATTTCAACATACAAATTCATTTCAAATAGACATCCAGCTAGGGTAAATCACTTCTCCAGTGCAATCACAATTTATTCTTGACCAATCCACATATATTCACATGAAAACAGTCATTTTGGAGAGCTGTTTATCTACCTAATATCTTGTATAGGAGGTCTTATAACCTGAACAACTTTGTTTTAGTGGAAAAGCTCTTTTCAGTAGTTAGAGAAGTAGTTTAATAGGCCAGCAAAGGATATAATGGGAAGAAGCAGTGACATCAGTGAAAATTAAATTAATACTGAAAATGGTAGCAGAAGTTCTTCATGCATACTAACATAAACTGCTACTGTATACATGTCGGAATAATTTTGATAGTGCACAGTTCTTAATATTTTGGCTATAAAGACACTGCTATTGCCTGCTATAGCTTAGGCAGGACAGCTTTCTTAGATGAATGTTTGACAAATTAAAATGAATGAAATGTTACAAACAAAATATTAGCTCTTTAATTAACCCAAAACAGAACTCAGAATTGCATTAAACTGTAAAGAAAATGAGTAAAGATAGACGTAAAGTAAAAAGTCTCTGAGTCTCTCTTACTGAATTCTGCAGAAATCAAATAGTATACCTGGTGAAAAGTAAATTAGATTTTTAAGTTTGATTTATCTAAGACACAGTTACTAAAACGGACTTACTTTATACATTTGATTTTTAATCTGAATTGTTTGTTTCTTTTAACTTAAGCTAGATGTATCAGAAAGAGAGAACATTAAATAATACAATTAATTTGCTTGTTACTGAAGGTAGTGATTTGATCAATGAAGGTGAATAACAACAAAACAAATGAAATTATCTATTGAAAAGAGTGAACAAAACTAGTACCTCTATGGCAAAAGTAAAGAGAGCTTGTGTTGACCACATGTGTTGGTCAGTAAATTCTTATTCATTTCGATATCCTTTGTCTCCATGTGAAAATTCTCCAAACTAATTCAAAATTTGGAAATATTTTGAGCATTATACTAGCAAACTAGCCTGAATACATGTTATTTTGACGACTTCAATAAATTCTTTATACAAGAATAAAAGAAGCTATGATGGTAAAGATCAAATGAGGATCACAAGTGAAACAACCTCTACCTATCTAAAGGTACAATACAAATAAAATATTACATAGTTTAATTATGTCCTCTAGTAAAATTAAAACAGACTTGGTGCTTTAAATTACAGTTTAAGATGAACCTTTTGTGTTTTGATTGACTCTTGAATATTCCATCTGATCCATACACACCAAGAGCCTAAAATTATAAAATCTAAAATCATTTTCTGTCATACTTCCTAAGCAAGAACTGTACTTCTAATATATTCTAATGTCTCATGCTTACAGAACTATACTATACAAAATAAATAGCACCTTAAAAAACAGAGGAAACTATTTTAGTGGTAAAAATGCAATTTAGTAATTGTAATTAGCAGTGGGTTTTTTCTATTCTTAAAGACATGTTGATACAGCAGTATAGAAGTTACTTGAAGCAATTAAACAGGCTGCTTTATTAACACATGAAGCAAGAGAAAGATGTTGCTGAAGGCATGAACCTTAGATTTTGTTAAATTTTGGCAAATTTTACTTTTAATTTGGGCAAAAATCCAAAACAGTTTTTAATTTGCAAAATATAGCACAGAGTTTTTTTATCATTCAAATAATTCTATGATACCAACTTCAAAGTCAGTCCACTACTCTTCATTTGTGTTTACTGGATGCATTTAAGCTACGTTTGATTTCACATTCAGTTAAGTATTCCACTGACTGAATGCTGTTGTCAGTAAATAAAATAAAACTTACAGCATAATATGCAAAACACAAAAATGCATTTGTTCTTATTTGATAAGGAAAACTAGGATGATCTCTAAAAGAGGCAATATTTGTATTCAATTCTGGTGCAATTTAAAACAACAAAGAAAATATAGGAATATCATTACCATGTCACTATTTTAAGAAACATCACTTTTCAAATTGCATTCCATCTAGAAGACCTGTTCCTTACTTATGCCTATAGAAAATTATTTGTTTTGCTTGTGCTTGGCAATCAAAGTCAGGTGAAAAATTGCATTAAATATCTTCCAAATAAGTAAAGTGAAAGAGTACTTTAAAGGAAAAAAGAAAACAGTCAAGTTAAAGTCTTGGTTTTAATTAAATGAATCTGAAAGAGGAATGTTGCTTTTTTCAGAAACTGTTTTTCTATTGAAGTAAAATATAGGGAAAAGTTAATATACACTCTTTTATTTCGTAACTTAAATATAAAATTCTCTGTTGCTAGCTGAAAACTTCCATGTTACTTCTATGTTACCGATACTTATACTATTCATGAATCATGTCTCATTACAATTTTTATTCTCAGAAAATACTACTACACAGTTTCTGGATGAAATAATAGTTTTTTACATTGTACAAAAATTTTGTTATCCATACCAAGCACCTTAATAATTAAAAAAAGAGAGATTCTATCAGATCATCTAAATTATCCACTGCTATCATAAATATTGATCATAATTCCAAATAGAAGAATATTCAATTTTTACTCATGGAGTAAAATGTAATTTTTAACATTACATCCTAAAAAATAAAGTCCCCTAAATTCATTGCCCTTTTGAGTACTGATGAATCTGTATTACTAATGATGCTTTATCTCCTTTACTATATTTTTCAACTCTTCATACTCTATGTTTCATAATTCTTTTCTGCATTACTTCCAAATCTCTACACCCAGACCAGAATACTGAGAAGAATTATGTAGAAGTATTCATTAGGGCTATGCAACAAAGACAGACTACGTATAAACCCGTTTTCCTAATTGAAATAAGGGTTGATTGAGAAAGCTCTTAAGAGAAAGTTCTGTGTTTACGGTGAATTGTCCACAATATTATCTATGACAGTTGTAACAGAATGCATCTTCCCATAGCATTGCAAGACATTTCCACAATGAGCTCTTAAATCTGGAACAGACTTTGGAGACATATCTTAGATATGAAAGCACAAAGTGTTAAAAGCTAGTATCTCAGTATTCTGAACAAGTAGAAATATTTTGAAATAAGCTACCACACCTACACTTATATTGAGAAAACAATATGAACAAATGCAGGGAAGTTAGATACACATATCTGTAACTTACATTATTTAACATTTCACAGAATCACAGAATCACTAGG
>NW_010526926.1:0-3808 GCF_000687285.1 Phaethon lepturus
GGCAGAGCGCTCGGCTACCCCTGTCCGGTGACCGTGTGCCGTTACCGGTGCTCTGTGCCTCACGGAGTCACCCAGCCCTCCGGGAAAACCCTCTGCCTGCTCCCCTCTTCCCCTGCAGCGTGACTGCAAGCCCCAAGGCTCGAGTGGAGCTTGGCGGTTCATTAGTTATTGCCTCTTTTCCCCTCAGGCTGCAAGGAAAAAGAAAAGGTGATGCTTGAGATATTCTTTCTGCTGAGCTCGGTGGGCTATGTGTTAATGCCAGAGGAATACTTAGCACTGCTCTTTTGTTGTACCTCACCCCTTGGTCATTTCTATTTTTCCTCTTTCTTCATACTCACATGCTTTTCTTTTGCTTCTAAGCACGCTCTCTGCTGAGCCTTTTCAAGTTGTGTATGCACGTAAGGATCATGATTATCCATCACACGTTTTAACAAAAGAACATTTTATCTTATCCTGTAATGATACTAAAATGTTCATATTCTCTAGCACAATAAAATACATCCACATTTTAACTTAGCTTTCACTGCTTTTTCACAGAAGAGCGACTATCTTTTCAACCTGAGGGGTACCGAAGGGGTACCGTAGTGGTATTTCTTGTGCGGGGCGGGGGAAGTACAAGTCTTCGGAAGCAGCTGTGCAGGGAGCTGCTTACTGTAAATAAGGGGAGAAATGCAGGGGAGGGAACGGGTTCTCACAAATCAAGTGTCTCATTTGTTAGCACTGGGTGCCCCCTTTCTAGCACCAAACAGGTGCCTGAAATTGAGCACCTGAACTTTTCTGCGATTAAATGTTGAAGGAGAGCCCTGACTGGCGGTTTTCCTGGCACCCCGGTGACCGAGGCTGCCAGCTACACCACGAGCAGCAGCGGAGGGAACCGGGGCTGCCCTGAGAAACAGGGAAGGGGCTGCGACCTGTCTCCTACAGCTCCTGGGGTCCTCCAGCTGGAGGCTTATTAGAGATTTATTAGAAACTAGAGCCAGTTTATTCTGGCTGAAGGTCTCTGCCGCTCCCGCTTGGAAGCGCTCTGCTGTGTACAAATGATTACATCTTCCTTGAGGTAGGAAGCTGAACCTCAGAGGTCCAGCCGCCTTCTGTGTGCCCTCAGCTCTGTCCTTCAGCATGGGGCTCCCCGCTGTCATTGACCCATGGGCAGGGTATGGAGAATCCCTCCCGACACTGCCGTGCTGCAGCTCTTCAGCAGCTTTGCGTACACGTGCGGGCAGAAGCACGGGCATCGAGGGCTGGCAGGCCTGGACCTCCGGGGCCGGATGACCCCTGGGCAGTGGTTCTGAGGACGTCAGTAACACCAGCCTGCAGTGAGTAAAGAGCTGAGCTCAGATCCACTGAGGCCAAGGCTGCCGAGGGTGGCTGGTTCCAGCGTTTGTTGTTATATATGTGACAAGTTATGCAATATTTTTTGCCCTATGTGTAATGCATCATTTTTTCCCACCTGCAAATGCAACCTATCATTGTCGGTCCAGTGCCTTGCAATCTATTGGTATTTCTCAAAATGTCTCCAAATTCATCCAACTGAAATGAATTTGTGTCTTCAATCAACATTCTTAATTTCCTTTTCACTTTGTTTTTAGCCAGGGCCAATTTAAATAGCAACTTTCAAGAAATGATGGCTGTGAGAAGTGATAACTGCTTCTGAGGATGCCAATGAAAAGGGAAATAATGCAGTACAGAATGGAACACTTACACTTGAGTCTAAATTAGTGGGAATCCTAGGAAGAACCTTCAGAAGCCCTTTGGGCTTCATAAAATCTAACTTCCATTCTTTCTGTCTTTCTCAAAATTGAACAAATGCCTGTAACAAAATAGTGGAAGATGCAGAATTGGTAAGGTGAGGATTTCATCTGAGACTGTCACTATGCGATGGCCACATTTAAATGTTTGTAGTGACATAGCAACATATAAAAAGCCAGAAAGAATTCAAGCAATTTGATCAAACACTCCTTTAGAATAATTTAGATTTCTCTGAATATTTCAGTGTCAATTCAAATCTGAGGAGCAAGGGTATTAGGGGAAATATATCCTTATTACAAAGAACATTATCTCCAGATTTAAAAAACAAATAGCTGTGCAAGTGCTACATTCATCTTGTCTGCATAAACTGAATAGCAAAGCAGTTTCATCCAGTTTTCTTGAAAGTTTAATTTATATGTTGAGAAAGAATTTTTGAAAGACAAGTTTATTTCATAAAATGATTTCTTTCTCAGTTTTGTACAGATATGTTTAGTTATTCCACAGAGGGCATATTCCATTTAGAAAAAAGCAGAACACAATTCGAGATAACAGAAGAGGGCTAAGCTTTAGAGAATACATTGCTGCCTAAATTCATCCTTACAGTAAGTTGGCACAGCTCAAATATCAGAAATAAAAACCTTTTCCATTGTATTATTTGACTTGTTCTTTCATTCTTAATGGGTGCAAGTGAGGAAATTTGGCAGTAGAACTGCACACACTTACCCTTCAGTGCTGAATTGTTGTAATTCACTTTTCAACTCTTTTTTTTCATGAAAGCACATAGGAAAAACCCAATGACAAGCTATTCCTATTTATTACTCTCTTTGGCCGTGACTAAGCTATGAAGTAGATGTGCTCCCCAGTGTCCCAGCTCACCCATAGTGGGGACAGTGACACAGCTCACCCCACTCCTGAAGGCCCAGGCTCCTTCCAGGGGAAACCAGAGGAGGCTGATGCACATCCAGATACCACCCCAGCCTGGAGAAGGACAAGGACAAGGTATTTACTTTGAGCCAGGATCTGGGAAATGCTCCCATCTCCCACAGTTCAGATGCCATCAATGAGTAATGGTCTCCTACACAAACGGTTCCACTGACTGCAGAGAGATCTGGATTGTTAGGTGTTGTGTAGTGCAAGGCAGTGGCATTTACGTATTCCAGCCTGGAATTGATCGGCTTATTGAAGCATCTCCCAAACTATGGGACAACACCTACTGGTCAGGCGGGAGCACATGCTGGGAGGTGGCTTCTTCTTCTTCTATCATTGCAGTTCTCAGCAAGGATTAGGAGTGTGTGGGATTCTCTGAGAAATAGAAGATAAATGTTTTTTTCAGGAAATTTCAACCTGATTTAGCAAATCCATGATAACAGAATGAGCTCTGATCATTCTGCCTTTACCTTCAAACACAGAAAGCGACAGCCAGTATAACTGGAAGTGATTTACGTATAGAATTTCTGCAGTGCTGTATGCCTTTGGCAGGTAATTATCCAGTCCTCTACACATCGGGTAAACTCCAATAAATTGTTTACCAAAATAAAGCAAAGGGCCTGATCCTGTGACCGTGCGACTGCACTGTTTGCAGGTAGTTCCGTGTTCAGTGAAGACAAGGAGACTCTCCATGTGAGTAAAATTGGTCAGAATTAGAGGTCCTGGCACTGAGTCCTGCAATGGAGACCAGAAAATGATGCCGAGCCATTCAGGGTAAGAGTCAGACTTGGGGATAAGCAAATAAAACAAGCACAGAAAAGCCTCTGGGGCAGGCAGAATGGCTCTGGAGAAGATGGTTCTGAGTTTCTTGTTCATGAAGCAAAAAGCCTCACACTGGAGGCTTTTTGTGGAAGGTTGAGGAAAGTGAAAAGCAACTTCTTGCGCTTCTTTCTCTTTCTTGTTTTGGCATTCATGTGTATTCAGAAATCCTTTAACCATGTGTGGTGTCCTCTGGAGGTTTGCAGATTGCTCAGTTTTCAACAGTGTGGTAAATCCAGCCTCCGTGTTGTCCCAGAAGCACTCTGGTGCCACCTTCACAGGTACTCTGTGGCCTAGGGTCTGACTGGGCATT
>NW_010526926.1:3819-14922 GCF_000687285.1 Phaethon lepturus
TTCCTGCGCTCCAGCCTTCTCTTGCAAAAGAACATTTGCTGAGTAGCTGCACAGGGTCAGAACAAAGGCCTGGACGGTGCAGTATCCTTCCTCTGAAAGTGGCCAGAAGCAGTTTTTTGGGGGGAAGAATAAGAGGAGCAGGGCACATATGTATGATATTCCTCCCAAGTACTCCTCTGGCTTCTAGCCGTAGGTGTCTCAGGATCCTGATACAGTTTGAATCTATTTAAGAGAATTGTGCCAAAGTCTCATGCTCCAGGTTGAACTTGAACCCACAGAGCCTGGTTTCTATCAGTGACTGTCCCATTAGTTCCTTAACAGTAACTGTTTTTATTTTAAAACCCTACAACTACCTGATCTTCCGGGGCGGGGGGGGGGGGAGTGCGGAAAAAGAAAGAAAACCAAAACCCACCATGTTTTTCACGTAACTTGAATGATTGGTATCTGAGGGAAAGAAGTGTTAAGAATCCAAGTTTGCAATTGCAAATATTATCATATATAATAATGTGTCATAAAAAATTAGAACCTGTGCCACCTGTGGGCTGTGAGAACAATTGGGAAGAGAACTGAGCTTAGAGATACTGATACATACCTGCCAACAACATGGTAGCATGTGTACATATGGGGTCACATAATGGACAGTCATCATGTGGACTGTCTCCCATGGGACCTCATCAGCCGACCCATCATCCTCAGACACGTGGTTGAGCAAGATTAGTTTGGTGCATTATGCTGTGTCACTGATGTTAAAAGAGTTACATCTCATCTGTTATTCTGGTGAGACTAGAAATAGCAAGCTGTTGGTAAATTAATTCCTAGCAAGAAGCCTTGTCCAGATGTGTTACCCAGCACACATCCATCTGCCACGAGTGCCAATGGCAGGCCCTATCATCATCAACCACAGGCAAAGACTTGAGGGCAGAGAGCAAATATGCATCTATAGGGCTGCAGGCGGTCTCCCTCAGCGAGTAACAGTAAGACCCTACCAAGCTGCTCATTTCACGGTCACTTTGCCTTGCCATGGGAGGAATGCGCACCCATAGCAAACAGTCACAGGAAAACTTCCCCAGGTGTGCACATCCCGCCTGAGAGGAATTGTTGTGTTTGTTAGCCCTCACAGCACGTTGGGCTCACCTCCCCTTCTCTGGTTATTCAGCCTCCAGGAGCCTAGCACCGCCTTCATCGTACATCTCTACGGCCATAGGAAGAGGTAGAAGAGGCTGCAGCCGAGCGGGTCTGTCTTGCATATGCAGAAAGATCTGCTCCCTCCGCCAGTCACCAGGTGTTTTTAGGCTGTTTCAGGGGTGCTCAGTGAGTGAATGACTGGGGACACCCAGTACCGGTCTGCACTGCGTTCCTGTTGGACCTGGCAAAGCTACATGCTCTTCACCAAGAAAACAGAAGGTCTTGTTGGCTCCAACCTTTTTGTGGGAATAACCTGCATGCAAGAAAAGAAATAGCCATGGGACTTTATAAAGTTTTGCCTCCCAATAGGCTCTGTAATTTTTCACTGTTTTCAGTCTTCAAAGGGGCGGATTCATTGCATTCAGATACCATTATGCCACTTTTAAAAACAAAGAAATGATGAGCAAGGAGGTATATGCCTGCTCAAAGCCACATGGGAAGCCTACATGAAAACAGGGATCCAAATCCACACCTTGGCTCAGGATAGACCTGCAACTAACAGATGGGCATGCCCCTCCCTTGCTCCTCCTTACAAGCTTCCAGTCACCTGCTCAGTCCCATGGCTTCTCCATGGCCACTGAGAACTTGCAAATTCCTAATTCCACAACATCAAAAGAAAAGCTGCAAAAAGGAATAGCTGTGTGAAATTTTTTTCTTGCAATCTTTAGCAATGAAGGGGATGAAGAGAAGACACACAAGAAACCTAGACAGCTCCCCGGTCCCGGACCACCTCCTCACCTCAAAGTGAAGCATGGACTTCTCCGCTCTGTCCCAAACAGAACACGGGGCTGATGCACCATAGCAAGAAAGCACCTAATTCGTAAACATCCCGATTCACTGTCTTCACTCAATATGTACCTTTCTGGGCAACAGTGAGGATGCATCATGCACATACATGTGATTGAGTGCATACATGTGTGCTTTCCAATTAATTCTTCCAGCTCTTGTGGCGATTTTTTTGTCTCTCTAAAATTCTTATAACCAGCATAAGAATGACATTTTGCAATCAAATGTTGAATGCATTTTTTATTTAAACATTAAGATTAAATTACAAAAGCTTCTGGAACAAGGAAAGAATGCCAAGGAGGAAAGAGCTGAAAACTCAGATTGCATTTTCTCATTCATTGTGAAAGCAAAACACATTGGCAGCAGCAAGGCGTTTTATAGAAAAGTTTCAGATGGACAGTACAAAGACCTTTCTGTCAATAATGTCACTGAAACACCTTGCTGTCATGAAGCACATTTTTTTTTTTCACCACATTTCTTAGTGTTGGCTGATTGATTTTCACTGTGGAAAACAGGTAATAATTATCTCAGAATTACTGCAATTCTTGACTGTTAATCTCTGCTAATATAACACAATCTTCTTCTTGGGAAAATGTCCAAACATAATTTACTTTACCCTAATAAAAATGTCTATGCTGTTGTTAAAAGTTTTATTTGCACAAGTATGTTCCTAATCTATGTTAATTTCATGCAATATATCTCTAGTTTTTGGAATAAATACTGAGAATCACTTCAGAAAATTCCCTTGGAATGCAAAACCCAAACAAACTTCTTATTTTCTTTTAAGGGCAAGATTCCACCACCTTTATTTACACAAGTAGCATCTTGCTCCCTGTGTTACTTCACTGCAAGCTAGAGGCTCAAGCAGTGAAAATCAGCATAGCCCCATTGGGATTTCCTGCGTTGTATTAACTTCTACTAATGAAAATTGGGCTGAGCAGTTTTATCTGTGGAGGAATGCACTACCTATAACCAGTAAAGGTGCTCAAACATAGCCCTACACTTAGTAATTTGGCACATTTACAACTGGCGTTACTCAGTAACCTATCAGATGACAACAGTGGAGCTCTTCTGTAAAATATAGGTTAAGCCTACATTTGTATGACTGTACATCTGAAGTATAAAAACCACGATATGTAGTACACTTCAACAGTTAAAAAATATAACTTATTTTATTTGTAAACTATCAATGCAAGATACTCAGCAGCAAAGAAGCCATGTTCAATGTCTTCTGATCTTTTATAAAGATCTGTTGCTGTAAGTAATATAATCGTCTCTGAAACATCTGAGGTTACATGTAGAAACAATCAAGGCAATATTATTTGTACATATTATTAAACATGCAAAAAACTTCCTGAAGAATATTGCCCAAATGTAGAAAGTTGTCTGGATCTCAAATTTTCCTTGGTAGCATCTGTTTTGTAAGTATGGCTCACATGTGGCTTTAAGAGTCCTTCAGTTTATTTTGGAGAATTGGCACCTTTAATAACAGGCTCCCTATTCAAATATGTGGCCCAGTAAACTAAGTTAAAAGTTCCAAACAGCACTGGAAAAATTATCCGGGACATTTTGTCAATCTTACTGATGCTGTTGTAAGTCTTTTTGCTTTCAGCAGGCTTTTCTTCTGCAGACTTCACTGGAGCAGATGCAGTGTTTGAGATGACAGGTGGGGCTGAGTCCTTTGGCATGTTTGGTGCAGGGGTCATCTTCCCAGTGCTGTAAGTATTAGTTGATTTATTTCCCAGCATTTCACGCTCTTTTTTCTGCAGCATAAAGAACAAAATGTTAGACCGCAAGAACAGAAAGTGGAAACATGTTCTCAAGATACTAACCCAAAAATCTAAGTACCGTAATCAATCATGTGAACAAATGCCTGTTGGCTATTCCGACTTTGACTCCCAAACAGCTGTTTCTGCCTCAATTTTATAGCCCTTACTCAGGTTAAACTTTCCCTGATGCCAGAGAAACCTAAGAGCGGCTGGCCGGACCCGGATCCCACCTGGCATGTGCATTAGCAGCTGCTTCTGTCAGGGCGATGTAGTCCTGAACCTGCAGAGGTTGCTGCCCCGCAGGCAGCTGCCAAGACATGAACCTCACCCTCCTGCCTGCAGCAAGGAGTGTGGTGAAGGGCACATTGTCCCTGCCAGCTTGCCCTCTTTGTGTTGCTCTTTTGGGATGCTTGCGGGTACAAGTTCTCTCTAGGAGATAATTTGCTAAAAGTCAGTCCTATTCCAAAATTTTCATTTCAGCATGAAACTCAAAAGTTCCTGTTTTCACAGAACCACTCTTTTGTCTCTTTTTTTTTTATTGGGGATACTGTGGTGGGACCCCGACTCATGGAGCTCAATGTGAGCTTTGTCATTTATTTGGGAGAGCGCATAAGGAGTGCACTGCAGAGATATGTTTCATAGTATATGTCTGCTATTATCAGAAGTTTGGTCACTGAAATCCCATGCCATGTGTACTCAATGCCCTATATTCTTCTGAAAACAGTCCACTCCATACAGATGGTGGAAACTGGTAATCTATCTCTGTCAAGAGAAGATGGCATATTTCCTTGCAAATACTCCTCTATAGGAAGATGAAAGTATGTCATGAGTTAATTAAATACCTTTTTCATGAAGAGGCTGAAAATTGTCCATTCAGTTATTTGAATAACTGCTTTTTATTCTAGGTATTTTTAAAATGTAAGGTAAGCACCTTGATTTTAGCAGCTTCCAGGGCTTTTTTGCCATCCCAAGCCCAACTCCTCTTAGTGAAATAGTTGACTGTTGCAAATTCAATCAATGCAGAAAATACAAAGGCATAGCAGACAGCTATAAACCAGTCCATTGCCGTAGCGTAGGCCACTTTTGGCAAAGAGTTACGGGCACTGATACTTAAGGTGGTCATGGTGAGGACTGTTGTTACTCCTGTAAAGGAGGAAAAAAAAAAAAAAGAGGCAGAGATCAGCTTGATAGCCCTTACAAGATCCCTAACGAGTTATGAGCAGGCCCCAATTCAGCACGATATCTAAGAAGGCCACATGAAGTCAGTTGGTGTTTGCATATTACGGTCCAAAAGAGTAAGATACTTTGCTCACCAAGAAAAAATACAAGCCTCTAACCTCAGGTGTTTACTTCTGTGGTGTTCTGGTTACCTCTAGTTATAGTATAAAATCAGTGAGCAACCAATTTAGCAGTAACTTGCATAATAAAGTAGGATTATGGATTTTATTTTCTCACATGGAGATTTTATGTATGAAATTGTTGGTTGTTATTGATATCCGTGACTGTAGTTCTTCCCTTCCCATAGGCCAGTAAATGACAGAGCTGCCACTGCTTTCATCCATGGAAGGATGCCCCCAATAGAACAAAATTCAACTCTCACTTTCTCACAACTCACAATTTTGCAAATCTGGAATGAGAACCACTGGTCAGCAAAGCAATGCTCGTACCTGTATTCTCCCCATATAGCTTGTTGAAATGATTTTTGATCAAAGCTGCTGACTGATTTCAGTACCTTTGTACAGACGAACAAGACTCTTTTAAGAACAGTGGAACAAAGTTTGGTATAATAAACTATTCCCGCTCCCCTTATTTTTCACCTTCACTTAAGACTGTGTTTATTTTCTGCAATCTTCTAAGGATAAGTTAAGTAATTTAAAAGACCCCAAAGGATTTTTCCATGACAACTTCTGTAGTAAATATACATTTTCTAAATGCAAAATTGTATTAATTTGTTTGATGGTGATAGAGATAATTGTCACTAATTAACCTCTACATGGTTTTCCCAGATAAACATCTTAAAGCACAGATAAACAAAATGTCTTAAAGCAAAATCTGTTTCAAATGCTTAGACTAGAGTATACACTAAATATGATAATACATATGGGTTTTGTTCTAAACCATCTAGTATTTCACCCAAGTGGAAAAAAACCCCACAGATAACACCAATCTGATTCTTCTGTCTTCTGTCCTGAACCTCCATATAATGGACTCTTGAGCAATTTCTGTCTTAATTGCACCAAAAAAAACCAGACAGTGTTTTTAAATGGATTTGGAGTTTAAACTGGAAGAGAACACAGGAATGTCTAGAACACTTCAAGCAGAAATAAGCATTAGCGCACTGCGGTTTTGTTACGGCAAATCACTTCCACAAGCCAGATCGTTCCTTCCCGTGTGCTGGGAGAAAGTGGGATACTCACCAAAAACAGTCCTAGCAGGGACAGATTCTCTGTTTAGCCAAAAAGACACTTGCGATAAGATCACAGTCATAATGCAAGGAAGGTACGTCTGGATGACAAAATAACCAATTTTTCTTTTCAGATGAAAATGGGCTGTCATAATAGTATATTCACCTGGAAGGAGAAAGATGCACATATGGGTAAAACAAGGGAGGCTTACTGATCTGGGGACGTAAGCAGGCCAGCTCCGCCCCCCCCGTTTGGGGATACCGTTCAGCCATTCTTAATTGCATGGAAAATGCCTGGATTTCTGCGCTGTGGAAAACCAGGACTTGAGACAGAGATGCTGCTAGATCCCACTAGTCTTCACATTCACTCCTCAAAAGCAGAAGGCAATGACTGACTGCTCCTACTGCACTGAAAAGCTGTGGTCCCTTTATGCACCTGGGATGTCTCGATGTTCATAGGCTTAAAAAATCCAGGTTGCTGGCACTGCCTCAATCCTGCCTGTTTTTGACTCAGTCCTGCAAACTGTCTTATAAAAGTAACGATTAAGGCCATCTACTCTTAGAAACCTAATTTAGCAGCAGGACTTAACCTCATTAGGGCAACTGTTACTGCCAAGCCATCATTTTTCCAGAATGAGATTGGGTCCAGACATTCCCCCTGCACCACACTTGAGGGACTGCCTGTCCCAGTGTTGGTACTGCAAAAATTGCAGCTTTGCACGTGGATCCTGGAGAGGTCTTGTTGATCTCAGTACCCAAACCCACCAAACTGCTCCTCCAGAAAAAAAAAAAAAATGCCTCCAGTTCATGCAGTTTTCCTACAATTTGGTACACCTTACCCCTTGGACAGATAATGTTTCTGGATAGACGTTGTGCCATGTGTTGTTCACGTCTGCAATGAATATTGTACTGCCTGCATGGAGAATTCACTGAAAGCTGCTACAGCAGTCCTAAATTCTATGTCTTTTTGATATGCCAAATTCACAGCATTGCCTTAATCCGGCTTTTTTCAGGTCCTCTGAATTTCAATAAAAGCCTAAAAAAATGCACTCCTAAAATCACCAGACCAGCTGCCACCTTCCCTAATGTTTCAGAAAAATCAAAACTTAACTGTTTTTTTCAGACCGTTCCTGTAAAACCATATAGTTGTTACTGAAGGCTATTCATTGATGGTAACTGCTCCCCAAAGCCAAAATCTTGCTAGCTAAAAACAGGCTACTATTTGCCTAGGAAAAATAAGAGTAAAGACAAAATGTAAGAATAAAAAACAACCAACCCCTTCAAGCCCTAAAAGTCCTCTATTCACGTTGGTATCAAATTTATTTAAAAGCATGCATCATTCAGCTGGGTACTGATGAATCAGAGTAATGCCTGTTCCGAAAGATATATTGTCCTCCAAGAATAAAACAAATATAGCTATAATCTCTGTTGCAAGACTTGACCATTAGTCTCTATAGATCAGTCACAAAAGGAAAATATATAACAGACTGATTCTGCCTTGAGCGAATAGCCTGAGTTGAGCTGCAGCCAGCATTGCTAGGCAGTTAGATTTGGCAGATTATATCTAAGTGACAATATGGCTAATTAGCAGAGAACAGGTCTACAGTGAAAGGGCTTTTGCAGGTATAGCTGCACTGATATGTTATGCTAGAGGGTTACTCTGGATGAAGTTTACAGACCTTGTTCGTGCTGAGGATCTCAGCCAGAAAGACTGGAATAGGACAGAAATACCTTACCTTGACAGCCTGCCTCAATCTTTATGACTTTCTTCTGGAGTCTGACTTTCTGGTGAAATGGTTCCCTGAAGAGGGATGTGGAGATGGACAAGGAATGCTGTGAAACTGGGGAGAAAATCCCTGTGAAGTGACATCTAATTCCCTTCCATTTAGTGTAATTTTGAACCAGGGATACTGAACATGCTGTGGTCTCAGGAGGAACCCCACTTGCTCTTTATTTAGAAGCATTCAGGTTGTGGATTACCCACAAAATATGCCAGGAGCAGCAGGGTCTATGCACCTGTAATCTGTTTCTGAGTTGCTACTGCACTGGGATGTGTTTAAGCCACAGTTTCTCTGCTCACCATGGAGTGATAATGTACATTACTGATTTTGACAGTATGCTTTTGGAGCTGAAATAAAAAAAAAGTCTATACAGCTTCAGCAGAGCAACAGGACCCCTTTTTTTTCCTTTCTAAAATGCAGAAAATTAATGCCTACATTTTGGTGGCCCTCCACAGTTGATTTTTACTATATAATTTTCTTTTACCTATTAAAGCTCTTGTTTCCACTGAAATAACAGTACCACCTTGATTTTGTACTTGCTCTTTTTCCAACCGATATCTTCTCTGACTTTCCATGCTGTCCCTTTCAAAAATGCCTACGCTAGGAATGCTTCTGCCAGGAGACATAGGGCTTAAGAAAACCCCACAGCTTGGTTTTTAATGCCCTGGGACCACTACTTAGAAGTAAAGCTTAAAGCTGCCTGAGTTGGCCTTTTGTTTTTATAGAACAAAATCCTGGCTCTGTTGGAGTGGCAAAGCTCCCTTTTACTTCTGTAAGGCCACTGTTTATCCTTAGACCATAAGCTTTCTTGAGCAAGAGCTAATTTTTGTTATAGGTTTATGTAGCACTTACTTAGAAGAGAATCCTGTTCCTGATGGGGTCTACTCATTACTGCACAGAACGATTTTAATAACAAATTTAGCACTAATGAAAAGTGCTAGAGCGGGAATGGCTGCATTTCTTCACAGAGCTATGCTACTGCGCTGCTGCTGGTCTTAAGGGGTTTTTTATACTTTAAAAGCTGCTACAGTATTTTTTGATATCTAGATGATGGAGTTCTGGAGATCAGGCTTACAAATGTTGCAGGATCTTATATGCATTCTTCCATCACCTTTATGCTGGGATTCAATAGAGTATTTTAATGAGGACGGACCAGCCCCCAGGCTTGTTTGTTTACCGGATATACCTGGACTCAGGTCTATCAACAACTATTCCGGCAAGATCCTGAATTTAGGTCTGTGGCACCGCAGTCCCTGACCACGCTGACACCCAGAATACGTTGGTCCACGAGAGCCTGTGTCCTTTTTATAGCAATGTGTGGGAAAGATTCATCTCAAGGAAAAATCAGAATTATTTGGTGCAAAATGAAGGGCTGAATGCTTATTTTATTATTTAGGCTTTGGGTATTTCACAGCTCAGGCTCCAGCTGGCAGAAAATAAAAGAGTGGGTTTTTGTTTTGTTTTGTGGCACCGCCGATCCTGAGTTAGCAATGAGAGATCCTGGGTATGGGGAACAGAACTGGGCAACCATTTGCATAAAACAGCAAGATCCACTTGGACCCAAATCCTGTATCTGATTGTTTTCAGCACTGACACCACCAGGACATAACAGATGTTGGGCCTGTTGGAAGCAGTGTAAGTAGTCAAGTATCTTCTTTTTTGGGGGAATGACATTTGGGGATGTTAGCACAAAAAAACCCCACCTTCAAACAAACAGGTAGGACATGGCAGAGCTATTTTCTGTGGCATAGTTAAAATGTTCCCAATTTCAAGATTAGTTGATGAATTGGGAGTGCCAGGATATTTTTTCTGAGAAGAGGGCCAAACTTAGCACTTTGCTCCCAAGGGATTGGTGCAGGTCCAGCATTTCCATTAAAAAAAAAAAAAAAGCCTGCTAAAAAGAGAGCATAAATGTCCTATGACATACCCAAATATTTTGCCTACACAACTGCGAGGGCTGTGTAGTTTGACTTGTGTGTCAAAAAACGCACAAAAGATCCAAGCACTTGGATTTGTGCAAGGGCTATTTGTTTGTTCTTCTTCATGTTCAGCAATTCAATAGAAGGAAGAAATGCCTTAGACGGCCGTTCATAAGTAACCCTGATTACTGGCCTCCTGCAAGCTTGATGAAGTCCAGAAAATCCATCGCTGACTGATGCTTTGCCTGTGCACAATCGGATTTTTGTATTTTGCTAATCCCTGGTTGCAATCTGTGCCCTGCTCTTTGTGATCCACCCTGCAATCACAATCCAGGCAGCCCAGATGTAACCCGGGACATTAATATAAAATCTTGACGTTGGTAAAAAAAGCATT
Organism: Phaethon lepturus; assembly: GCF_000687285.1. Taxonomy (NCBI): domain Eukaryota; kingdom Metazoa; phylum Chordata; class Aves; order Phaethontiformes; family Phaethontidae; genus Phaethon; species Phaethon lepturus. Next base: position 14,058 of record NW_010526926.1, read on the forward strand.
TATTAGCCTAAATCTTGGGCTACAGGAGGGAGGTTGTTACAGGGCAGAAACTTTGGAATTTGTTGGAAGAGTTCCCTGTTTCCTTGGGCTGAGGAGTACAAGGAGCTTTCACAGGCAAAGCTGCAAACTGGAAGTGGCCCGGAGCTGACACGCTGGAGCACTCGCTGCCTGGGCTGGGTGGTTTGCTTGCTCTGAGGAGCAGGACAAGCTTGTAGGAGATGCCCCATTACATCCTCTGGATCTTTTTCTTGGCAACGATGAAGGCAAGAGGGGAGCTGCCGTTCATCGCAGAAAACAACGCGGCTATGATGGTAAACTGGTAAGGAAAAAAGTATCTTTGCTCTTTAACGGGAGATAGCGTACTCGTCTTTTCTCTGCAGCAGCGGCTGCTCTAACTGCCTATATGCCTCCCTCGACTTCAGACAGCTGTGCTTTAGCAACAGCTTTGTGTCGCCTGAAATGGGCAAGAGGGGGGAGAGGCTCCATAGGACAGAGGCGGCGGCTGCGTTTCGTGGCTGCCCCGTGCCGCCCGAGACAAGCTTTCCCTCACTTGGTCTCCTGTTTGGAGAGCAAGCGGCAAGCTCAGCTGCCCCCCTGCCCCCTTTATTTGCCATGTTTGGACAGCCTGAGCAGAGAGCTTTACGCGCCTTCATGTTTCGGTCCAGCTACTTTTGTGTGTGCGTGTACATGTACCCGTTTTCACACCTCCTAAATTTCCTGCGCAGAGTAACAGGTTCCTAACTCCACCTGTACCGTGACCTCTGCAATCCTGCCTCTGGCTCAGAGCCCATCGCTTTTCACCAGGGACGCCGCGCATCACCAGAAGAGTCTGTCGTGCCTCGGGATTGCTCCGCAGGCATTGCGG
>NW_010526926.1:15239-27989 GCF_000687285.1 Phaethon lepturus
TCCCTAATGCTGCCACATCTGGCGCCTCCGCTTGCGGCCCGGGAAGAAACGGGAATCCTCGGGGTTTGCGCCTCCCCTCCGGCCATGCCGTCCCCTCGGACACGCGGTCCCCCCGGGCCCACCGCAGAGCCAGGCCCCGGCCTCACCTGCCTTCCACTCCCTCCGCCCGCCCGGTTTCATCAAGCAAATAATTTCAAAGCGACGACCGAAACCCACATCTGGCGCCTCCGCTTGCGGCCCGGGAAGAAACGGGAATCCTCGGGGTTTGCGCCTCCCCTCCGGCCATGCCGTCCCCTCGGACACGCGGTCCCCCCGGGCCCACCGCAGAGCCAGGCCCCGGCCTCACCTGCCTTCCACTCCCTCCGCCCGCCCGGTTTCATCAAGCAAATAATTTCAAAGCGACGACCGAAACGGATGAAATGCGCGGGCGGTGTGCGGCCTCTCGGGGTGGTTGCCCCCAGGGAAACCAGCCGGCAGTAGGGCTGGCAGCCTCGGCCACGGCAGTCACCAAGAAGCTGCGCGCAGCTCCTCCAGCGCTCCCGTTCAATAGCAGGGGCCTGGATGCAACTTCGGCGACAGCCCTGCGCCATCCCAAAGAGCCAGCACAGAGCCCTCTGAGGGCTTCGGTGCCTCTGCTGAGTGGCCAGGAACCCGCACGGGATCTCCCTGGCACCCCACGTCCCACAGATGCTTCCCTGTTCTCCCTGCAAAATAGCTGGAGCCTGTGGACCTCCCCACCCGCTTCAGCTCGCAGCCACCATGGGATGGAAATACCCCCCTTACCTGTACTGGTGCTGATGTTTTCGGTTCCGACAGTTTGCCCCATCAGGTGGTACTGGTTAAGTCGTGAGCCATCTTCGGCCACCACCACAGACGTTGTGGTGCTATTAGTCCACACATAGATCACTTCAGAGTTGGGATAAGCATCTGTCGACAAGGGGGAAAAAAAGATGGTGATGTGTAAAAAACACCGTATAATATTTTAGTGGATCCTTAAATGATAAATGGTGGGGAGAGAGAAGAATGGAGGAGTGAAAGTGAATGGAGAAAAACAAATAAAGATGATATAATCACATTCCCATATGCCCAGCTCAGAAAATATTAGGTTGAAGCCTTCTAATATAACAGATGTGTGGGATGGTTTGTCAAAGGCTGGAACAGTGGAGGTATAAATATAATCCATCACAACCACTCGATTTGGGAAAGAGCCTCCCAGACCCATACTCACCTATCCGGCAGCTGCCAAACCCCAGCGAGCTGCGAAAGACATTTTGCTGATTTGCCCCCTCAAAAGGGACGCAGACACCCCAAGTGCCCGAGCAACAGGGACCTTCCGTGTCTCGTCCCGTCTCCAGGATAAAATACTAAGTGAGGCCGTGTGCAAGTGCGGGGTCCGGTGTGCGTGCGCTGCCTTCGGGACAGGTACGCGTGGACGAGGGGTAGGTCTCTCCCGCAGGGGATGGCGGTAGGTGAAGGAAGCTGGGATGTGAGTGCCCGTGATGCCGAGCTGAGACAGGGTTCGGGGGTGAGATTGCACGAAGGAGAGCAGGAGTGGGGGGGTTGTGCGTACCAGAGCGAATAGGTGGTGGTGTGGGAACACCTGTACACACCTGGAGATGCAAATGTGATAAGATTTCTCTCACATTCATTTGGAAGTCCTAGAAAATAAAGGTAGTGGCAGTACTGCCAACTCATTCCTTCCTCTTCCTTCCTGCTGTTACTTTTAATGCCCGAACACCTGGAGTAATTACGTTATTATGAGGGAATCTCAGTTTTCTTTTAGAAAGACTGTCAGCGTTGGTTTTATTTTTATCTCTGCAGATAAAGTCACAAAAAGTCCAGGAGCCAACTATACATGTAAATATATTTTATTTAATGCAAGTAGATCTCACACTTTTTAGGGCACCCTGATCATTGCAAGCTTCCAGGTAACATGACCGCAGGCATGTTACAGTAGGCTGGAGTCCATTGTACTAAAATCTCTGGAAAGCAGGCAAGGCTTACTTTCCAAATAGGAGGTGAAATGCAGATAGAGTTGGAAGCAGTCTGAAGTCAAATACCAATACCTCACCTTCTGCACCCTGTAAATTTTAAGTTGGCAGTGTAAAATGTTTTCTTCCGGAAAAACTCATACTCTAGTTCAATGCAATCTGTGCAGGAGGCAACACATGGTGGCTTTCCAGATAAGGCCTTGAGAGTCAAGGGCAAGAAGTTAGCTTGAAGGATCATGTGCGCTGCCTCCAACAGACTGCAAGTTTTGTCTGCTAGAGCCTGTAAGCTGTCTTGGAAAGTTGCAACTCCATGGAGGACTTAAAAATTTTCACAGACGGAGGGTCAACATGAGCTTCTGAGGCACTGCAGTGACAAGAAATATGGTAAGGCGGTCCCTGGATTCATCCAACCAGGAATGTCAAGCAGAAAATGGGAAGTGATCCCGCTTAAGGTTAAGAGCGTTTGTGTGTAGCACAATGAGCAGCAGATCATTTGGATGCTGGAGCAGGTAGCAGGGAAGAAAGCAGCACCTTGGTTTTACTGTTGTCAATCTTCCTGTGGCATCTGTGGGAAGTGCTGCCAGAAGCAGGACACTAGGCTAGATACACCTTTGGTCAGACCGTTTATGGCCATTCGTATGTTGTTGTCCACGCCTCAGAAAAGATGTGGAAATAATGAGAACAGAGAGGGGGAGAGAGTTCAAAAGAGGGTTACAAGTATCTCCAGGGACTGGAAAACAAGTTATGATTTGAAGCTTAAGGAGCAAAACTTATTTAGCTCACTGACAAGAAGCTGAGACATGACTCAAGTGCTGACTATAGATACTTGCATACAGAAATCTAAAACCAGGGTAAATTTCTTGTACTACTGAAAAAAGGAAAAGAAAAACCTGAAAGATGGTTTCAGGCAGATTCAGATGAAGAAAAGGACACAATTTTCTAACTGTCGGGGGGCAGGGAGGGAATTAAACAGTGGATAACCTTCTGAGAAAAAAATTGTGGACTACTGTCACTAGAAAGATAATGATGGCATGAGATCTTTTTTCTCACATACCTGACAGTTGCTGCTGTATTCAGGACTGGAGCTGATCCAGGGATTGGAAGTTGAGGACCTACAAATCCTCCATCCCTTGTTAGCCATGCAGCCATGCAGGACTGCCCACACACATTCCATGTGCTTGAATTCGTAGCTGTGCAGTAAAATTACTGTAATTACATTTCATGATCCGCTTTGAAAGGCTAAGAAGGAATGTCTTCCCTCTTTCTAAATATTTGCATCACAAAAAGTGGTGGAATTTCACCTTCCCTCTAAGGCTGAGATACTTTCTCATATCAGAGATGATTACAAGTTCACAACATGTTGTAAATAATTCCAAAGCCAGATCCGGAGAAGGCAAGTAGGAGGAGATGGGTCCATTTAAAAAGGTGCTGCAGAAAGCTCTCCTTTTTAAATGCTTATCTGGTATATGTTGTTCTTGTGCTGATATCCCCAGTGAATGCTGGATTTGCGTAGGCAGATTCAGGATTGTTAGAGAGTTTGATTTTTATCTATGTTACTTCCTATGCAAAAAAAACCCAACATTGGACTTCTTGCTGGCATGATCCAGATGTATCCCACCTCAGTAGTTCCCTGTTACTGCAAGGATCCCAGGCACTGAGATAATTGGGTTTGTCCTGTTTTTCGCCAATGACACACAATAATTCAGTCTGACTAGATGCTTCCCAGTAAGAGCACTGTAACCAAATTCCACTGAAATTGCAACCACACAGGAACATAGGCCTGTAAGGCTTAACAAGTGTTCAGATGCTTTAGTTCTCTGCTCTGCCTAGCCTTGGGGGTCCTAAAATAAACCAATGCCTCTGCTTTGAATTGCAGCCTTTTACTGGGTACTTAAACACACACATCGGTACAGGGTTGGAGGCTCCTACTCCTGAGAAGCCCAGCACCTCCTCCTGTAAAAAAATATCTGGAATTCAGACAGAGGCCAGAAGGTGCCAAAACTCCACGCAGACCTCGCAGGTATGCCCAAGCAATACTTCATGAGGCTGCTTTCTTTCGAAACTGTGGCAGGGAAGGGAGGCTGCCCATCCCAGGCCAGCTGGTGAGAAGAGAGAGCACTCAGGCAGGCAAGTAGCAGAGCTTGAGGCCAGTCCCTGCCTGGGAGGAGGACTCCAGCCTGCAGGTCCTCTCTCACAGGAAAATATCTATTCCGAGGCTACGAGACAGAGAACTGCGCCGCTGCTTGGCCAGGAGTAGAGTATCTGCAGGAGAAGGCAGAATAGCACTGCTAGAAGAGGTTCTTGTGCAGAAGCAGGATGGTTATAGCCAGGGCTTTAAGACACAGTAGGGTGACAGAGGTGTCCTTGTGGAGCCCGGGGCCGATGCAGCCTGCAGTGATTTCCCTCCCTCCAAAGAAGTCTGTCACATTAGGAACAATATGAATATACCCCAGTCTAGAGATAATCTATTGTGCAGGATCACATATATGATATGATTGTCATCTATCTTCCATGCAAACATAAGAAAGCATGTTCTGTATTTTAAAAAGCTGTAATACAAGATTTTTGGCTTAGTGCCTCCTTTCCTCGCTATGGGCCAGGCTTTGAGTGCCTAAGTCCCCTTGGGAGAAAGAGAAGAATTGAGAAAATGTCAAAACATGAATGTGAATGGAGAAAGATACAGCCACCCCCGCAGTCCATATGCACCCTTGAGAGAAACTTACAGCTCTGACAGGAAAAGGCCACCCATGCACCTTGGTGTGGCAGTTGAACCATCTCTTTTCTGGTTCTCTAGATGAACTTCCAGGCAGATAAACCTGTGTACTTGTAGCAGCTAGTTGTCTTCCTACCTCAACCCCCTGCCATGTCTTTCCAGAAACGTCAAACTCCAATTATCCCAAACTTGACTACCAAAAGCTCCAGCTCTGCTGCTGCTAACCCATGCAGTATAATTAGGGACAGTCATATTGAGAGCTGAAAGTGTGGGAGTAGTCTAGAATAATGTTATTTTGCTATCGGGATAGAGCAGGTGCTAATGGAGAGATGGTATTATTCACTGTCATATCATACTTTAAGCAATTGGGCTGCTTCTGTTTTTATGAACCCAAAGAATTCATTTGGTGTTCTTTACAATCATTTTGCTGGCTTCCCAAAGGGGGAAGACTCATTAAATTATTCTTTCTCTTCTAAGCTCACTCTTTTGAAAAGGAAAAAAAAAGGTAGCAGTTGAGATGAACAGCTAAAATTACAGAGAGGTATGATGTTATTAAAAGTGAGAAGATGACAACAAACATTTATTTCTAGCGGACATTTGATAAACGGCTGCAGGCTTATCGTCTACCAGAATGATGAAATAACTAATTTCTTCTCCTATCTGTTTATTGATGAGCAGATCCATTTTTCCACATTCTAATGTCCAACACACACCGCACAATATAAAAATGATGAAGATGTCCCTTGCTCTTCTTCCACCCTCTTCCTGCTCTTGTACGTCCGGCAAGAAAAGTATGACATGGTCTTTCTTACAACAGTGAACAGAGGGCAGGGGAGTGACCTCCAAAGGTCAAAGGGAGGAAAAACATTAAGAGAAAGTCCAACAAAGCAGAGCAGCCAGTTGGTAAGACCTGGAGGATCCCTGACACTTGCCTTGGCACTGAGGGGTGCCCTGTTTTCCCTGTTTCCTCTGTTCCCATTTGCAAATGAAACAGTATGAGCAGTGCAGCATCCTCCTGCACATTCAACAAGCAGCCCACAAGCAGGGAGCCTTCTCCTGGCACTGCCCCCACCACAGGGCAGTGGTGGCACCTGTGGCTATTGACAGACACTCTCCCTTCTTGCCTTTCTTTCTCCTCCATATTGGAATAAACTCCGGCGGGGGAAGTGTTTCTTGGCTCCTCAAGTCAAATAAACCCACATGTGGATGGCTCAGTCCAAACTTTGAGTCCATGGGACCCAGATGTATTTCGAGGACTGATTTTTTGAAGCTGTAACCCATGAAAAAAAAAATCAACACTAATGTCTGCCAATAAGTTTTCATATCTGCAAGACAGGGCATAAAATAATTTAGGAAAAAAAGAACTCCTCTCCAGAACACCCCCAAACCCTCTGACAGACTTCACAGGAGGCCATAAAAGCAATGCCTGTATAATTAAGTGAAGGCAGCCTGTGAAATGTGGGATCTGTGTGTATGGGTGCGCACCCTGCATGCTTGAGTTGCATTCCACAATGAAACAAACAGTTTATCCACAAATGATGGCTGGAACTTCTCTTTCAGAATTACACTAGTCAGAGGCTGAATTAACTTAAAGAGATACTGTAGAAAGATGACTTTTGGCTTGTTTTCTATTTCATTCGTTGCAATTGTGCAGTTACATTCTTAGCCGTTATCATCATGATATTTAGTACATGCCACAGGATCATCAGACTGCCTAATTTTGGGAGTATTGGTAATCCCCATCAAAGCCTGTTGATTGCAAAAGATGTGCATAGATTGTCAGTTTTTTAGAAGCTCTAATTACAATCTGAATACACATACAAACATCTATCTTTCTATCTTATCTATCCATTAATATATTTTATTCAGAGCCTGTTAGACAACTCGGTAGAGAGCCAGATTACAACCTTTCAAAGACTTCTGCACAGTGCGGCTACTAAGCCATCATGTACCAGCTTGAATTCTAAGAGTCAGGCTGGGTTTCTTCTGGTTTGTGCATGAACACTTTTTAACCCATTATAAATCATCTGTCAACAAGTTGTGCCTGTGCAACTGAGGCCAGATTTGAGCTCTGTAATTGGAATTTCCCATTACATTGAGTTGATAAGAGTGAATCGATGTACAAATGAGATCACGCTATAGGAAGGACTAGTGGCAAAGACGTCTAGTAAAAATGTCATTTTAAATATAAACATAACAAGTCAGAGTACTAAATATGCATGGACTGGGTCTAGGGGAAATAGTTTTTTATAACAGTAAGTTATTAAAGTAAAATAGCAATTTAAATACTAAGAGAAATGTATTCATATATTCAATGATTAAGAGCCTAAAATGAAGACTTTGCCATAGTGTGGTGAATTCTGCTGTTCTTGGGAGAATTTGAGGGTCATGGAAATTACTTTAGGGACCTGAAAGCATTAGAATTAAGACTGATCATTTAAACTGTCATGAGCTTACAGCATATGGATAAACAGCATGCATGATTTTAAATATGTGCCACAGACAAGAAATATAATGTGTATAAATACACAGGATTACAAATCTGCATCACAGAGAATCACAGAATGGTTGGGGCACCTCTGGAGATCAGCCAGCCCCACCCCCTGCTCAAGCAGGGACACCGAAAGCAGGTTTTCCAGGACCATGTCCAGTCAGGTTTTGAGTATCTCCACGGACAAAGACTTCACAACGTCTCTGCCCAACCTGTTCCAGTTCCAGTTCGGTCACCCTCACAGTAAAAACACATTTTCTTGTGTTCAGCTGGCATTTCATGGTTTTTAATTTGTGCCCACTGCCCCTTGTCACAGAATCACAGAATCACAGAATGGTAGGGGTTGGAAGGGAGCTCTGAAGATCATCTGGTCCAACCCCCCTGCCAAGGCAGGGACACCTAGGGCAGGTTGCACAGGAAAGCATCCAGTCGGGTTTTGAAGATCTCCAGTGAAGGAGACTCCACAACCTCTCTGGGCAGCCTGTCCCAGTGCTCCGTCACCCTCCCAGTAAAGAAGTTTTTCCTCATGGTGAGGTGGAACTTCCTGTGCTGCAGTTTGTGCCCATTGCCCCTCGTCCTGTCACTGGGCACTGCTGAAAAGAGACTGGCTCCATCCTCCTGACAGCCACCCTTCAGAGATTTATAGATGTTGATAAGGTCCCCTCTCAGCCTTCTCTTCTCCAGACTAAACAGCCCCAGGTCTCTCAGCCTTTCCTCATATGAGAGATGTTCCAGTCCCTTAATCACCCTCGTAGCCCTCCGTTGGGGTCTCTCCAAAAGTTCCCTGTCAGTGGGCACCACTGAGCAGAGCCTGGCGCCCTCTTCTTCATTCCCTCCCACCCCCCAGGTGTTTGTACAGATGGATTAGGTCCCCCTGAGCCTTCTCTTCTCCAGTCTGAACAGTCCCAGTTCTGTCAGCTCTCCTCATAGGAGAGATGCTCCAGTCCTTAATGATCCTTGTGGCCCTGTGCCAGGCTCACTCCACAAAGTCTGTATTTTTCTTGCCCTGAGGAGCTCAGAATGGGACACAGTGCTCCAGGTGTGAGTGGAAATTAAACACTCAGAATGAAATGTTTTTGGAATGGCACAGTATCATCTAGATGGGACAATGGAGGACATCCAAGGGGGGAATTATTCAGGGACTTGAAATGTATGAAAGCTGATGAAAGAAGACAAATAAGACACCATTGGCTGTGAAATGGGAAGTAGGAAGTTCAGTCTTACTGAAATGATCATTTCTGTACTTCCTGAAGTTGAGAGAAAAAATATAACCTGATAGCATAGGCAGTATTTTGTATGTTTTCCTGATACACAGTTTTATTTCATCTTGTTCTCACATTCCGGAGGGAATAGAATAGGATGTTCTGAAAAATGTGCCAGATGGGTCTCGAGAGACTTCATTACTAAGAAACACTAATATACTATCAGTAGATCATTACTAAAAAAAAATAAAGCCCTAAGTTAGGTCAAAAATAACTCTGTTTCAGAATGTGTTATAAGTCACCTCAGGAAAAGGTGGGAATAGGAATGTGATAGAAGTGTCTGTGGCTTGGAAATGAAATGGAAGCACAGACTGTCTGTACCCACAAGGTGGTGAGACATACAGAACTGAAGATGCCTGTGAAATTAATTTTGAGATAGATACATCATTTTCTAAAAGCCATTTTCTTCGGCGTTTCAAAGCAAGCGACAGGTGGAAGGTCCTGCTTAATTTTAGAACTTCCAGTTCATGGGGGGAAACTCTAGACATGACCCAACTTAGAACTCAAAAATATAAAGCAAAGATAAAAAAAAAAACAAACCACTCTTATGATTTTGCCTGAAAGTAACTTTGTGATTTTGGAGATGTGACTCATGATTAGCATAGGCAAGGCTGCTGACAGCTTTAATACAATAAATTGACTATTTGCAAGATGGTACACTAAATCACAGCCATACCAATGATGAATGTAACATGGATACTAATGAAGAGTTGTCCTGATAATTCACTCAGACACGGTACCTTCACAGGATGCTATTACACCATTTAAGAAGAGCCCTGAGCTAGGAGCTGTGCAGCGTAATACAGAATGTCTCTCAAGGATGACTGTGGAGACAGCACAGCGATTTGAGCGATGCCCCTTAAAGAGCTGTGCGTATTTGCCACCACGCAGGCGGTATCACCGGTGACAGCGTCAGCTCTTCCCTGCCCCATCCTGCTCACCCAAGTGGTCACGGGGGAGTAATCAGAGCGGTGCACATATTCCTCAAGCACTGGGATCGCCGTGACTAGGACCGACTCCTTGCTGTGAAATCTGACAATATAGGCACCTGGATTAAAAACCAGGCACAGCACACTGAATTGAGCCGTGTGTCCTGGGATAGTTGGTCCTCAGGCTCCACTCAGAAAAAGAGGAAGAAAAACAGAAAAAAAATAAAGTTTTTGCCTTGGGCAGCCTGGAGCACTTCAAACAGCAACAGACATGCAGGTGTCAACAACAAAACTGTGCCACCCACCGTTGTGGTATGCCTGCCACAGGCTGACTAAATGGAAATTTGCTGTGGGGCTGTTACACATCCAGGTGCTCCAAGGTACCAGGTCATCTTCCCGAAGTCCCTGCTCTCATCTGAGAGCTGATGTTAAGCAGCAGGTGATGCCTGCCTTCTTTAGCCTCTTCCCATTTCTTCTTCTCATTGCAGTTAGTATTTATAATACAGCTTCTTGCTTTATTTTCAGATTTAGTGGTAGCTCTTTCGATCTAGGACTAATCTGAAAATTTATTTTACACCACATTTAATGGTGGCTACACAATTGCTTTTCATACGGAACAGGTCAAAATCTGGTATTCCAGCCTCTGATGCTTTCTTTTTTCTCCTGATACAGCCAGTATAAATATCTGCTGCAAGAGGACTAGAGTGACAGAGCAGTAGGATGTGCTGGGATGACATTTAAAAATTTGAAATATCCTGGGACCTTCCTGACCCTATGTTGGTCTTTGTAGGCCAGGCATATGGTAATTCCAAATCAGTCGGCCAGTTTGAGCACTGTACTAACATTTAATGAACTTTGAATTTGCAATCACAATATTAGGCAGCTATATTAACTGCTTCATTAGAAAAAACAGCATGGTCAGGAGGAAAATGTTAGAGATTTAATTTACTTTTTGCAAGGCAAACAAAAGTATCCTCCAAAGTGTGACCAACACCGTTACTCACTTTTGCATAGCATCTTACTCTCTAAGCTATCTTGATTGCAATGGTCCACTCATTTTGCAAGCTGCTGCTTAATATCAGCAAAGCTAATGCGATCAGCTCTCCAAGAGTACCACTGGAGTTTCTTTTGAGAAATGCAGAGTGAATTTTAGAAAATACTCCGTTTGATCTTGTTGTGAAGGGTGCCTTCACTGAGGCGGTATTTTCGGCCACATCTAACATCACAGAATGAAACCACGACCTCATCGTAATCAATAGATGTTCTTCCCACCCAGTTGAGTGGCACCAGGAACTCACCCATCATAGCTAGCTGAGGATTCAAGGCATCCTCACTTATAAATCAGTTAAACAACAGACCTGAAACCAGCCAAGAGCGATTGGGACTACTTGCAGAACTAAATATATACCTTTGTTTCTAAAACTGGTCCCTCAGCAAAGCCATTTACAACTCTCAGAAGTACTGTTACATTTATAGCACTGTGCGAATGTGTCATCGATAGGTATGTAGAGATAGCAGGCTGAAATATTATTATTCAAACACTTTAGTACTGCTCTGAGATTGCAATCGCTTATTCCCTAAACCAGAGGTGCAGTCATCTAAAGCCCAGAAGCGGGATTATAAACTCCTGCCATGTGTCGCAATGCAGCCCCATATTGAAAGAGAAGGGGACAGAACCTCCTGAGACCATCGGTTCAAACTGCCCGGCCCCAGCGACGGATACAAGGAGCCTCTCGTAGCCGAGCTCTCGCTTACCAGAGGCACTGCCGTTTCGCCTGCTACCTGCCCCAGCACTCAGGCGCGTGCCCCCTCTGGGAACCGGCCCCTTCCAGCCACGGAGACCCAGGCCTAAAGGTGCGCAGGGTCTCCTCATCCCCGAGATGTAAAACATCCCCTTATCTACAGCCATCGGCTGACCTATTTTAGTCATCTGCTTTAGGAGGAGATTAACCTGAGCCTGAAAATATCTACTTCTTTCCCCTGACTATAAAAGGGTGAGAATGATCAGCTCAGCTGTATATATTTACTCTGCAATAATACAAATTTAGGAGGGAGGAATCCTGGCTTTGCTGGCGGATTTATTGCTGGGATGCTTTCAGCGGAACGGTTAGCTGCTAGCACAGGCTGGCTGTGAGGAGACTCTCAGTGGATACGATGTGGGAACCGGGGGAAAAACAGAGGTTCCCTTCAGGCTGTTCTCCTTCCCACTCCTCCTTCCCTCACGTTTCTTCACGGAAGACAACTCGGAACAACTGTTTCCTTTGAAGCAGCTTGCGGAGCCGGGACTGCAGCAGCCCTAGATCACAGCTCGGGCAAGCTTGGCTGGCTCTGTAGTGGGGAGGCTAACGCGGCATCCGGCAGTGCAGAGGGAGGACTCCCTGTCCCACCAGAGACTGAAGTGTCATGAAGGAGCTGCCAGACCAGAAACTGAAATCCAAGTTTCAGCAGTGTCTTGCAGCCTTTCCCCCCCGCAAAAAAAAAAAAAACCTAGGCAAGTCATTTTGTCATTAATCTACTGCAGTAGAACTGTGAGTCTCTAATTGAACCTAGGGACCCATAACGACAGAAGCAATAAAAGCAGGTAATGAACCACTCTGTCTTTGCTGAGAAGAGACTGTAATTGCTCTTTGCCTTCTTTATCCCCACCTGCAAAATACAGGCAGCAGAGACCTACCAACCTCACACCAGCATCATGAGAAGGATTTCAGAAACATTTATGAAATGCTTACAAGACATGGAAACAGCCACCTTAGAAAACAACAGGCTTTAAAAACCTGTCTTGGAAAGCAGTGGAGTAGTATTATCCATTTTTCCCATTTACAAATAATAACCCATTTACAAATAACATTCCATTTTCCAGTAGCATAAACCCATGACCCATGGCTGGCAACCGTAAGCCCTCACTGTGTCTTTTGAGGCATTACAGGTCCCCTCCCCCCCCCCCCAGCAATATCTTGGCAGGTTTGCACCCAAGGGTCATTTGAAAGCTTAAGCACATTAAGCACAGAGCCTCTGCATGTTGTTTTCTACTGCTGACAACTCAAACTGAATCACTGTTTTCCTGTAATCAAGCAGTTGTGCAGCTTTTAAATTTAGGCTGAAAGCTCCAGAGTGGGAAACACATGCTGATGTTTGTACCACCAGCAAAGCACCTGGATCTCCGTGCTTCTCCCCCACAGTCCTGTCTAGACCTCTTTCAGGTGAGATAAAATACAACACCGCTGAGTATCTCCACACCAACTCCTTCCCTTGCCTGCACTTTTCTTTCCTTGAGCTCGAAAACACCACCGGTCAAGCCTTTCCCCTCCGAAAAGCCCGGTGCAGGCGGGCCACCTCCCGAGGAGGAGGCTGCTGCCCGGGCAGG
>NW_010526926.1:28105-59834 GCF_000687285.1 Phaethon lepturus
TGCTCCGGGCTGGTAGGGAGCCAAGCCCTCGGCCGCCGCACGGCAGCAGAGTTGGCAGCCTGGGGTTAGCGATGGGGAAGACAACAGCTTTTTCAGATCACCTGGCAAACGCTCCGTGCAAGCAGTTGCTCTTTCTGACGTCCCTTTTTCGCTCTGTTATGAACCTGAGGGGGGAAAAACTCACTGGCTTCTGAACAAGGGGTGACCAGAAGTAGGAATTGAGTGACCCAGAGCTGGGCAGTGTTTCACGGGAAAGCAATCGCGCACCCAGTGGACTGGACGGCAGCAAACGCTGCGTTTTTTAACATCTTTTTAAAATTATCTCAGTGCAGTTACCATGTATATGTGACAGAGTCTTTGAAAAGTTAATTAACGACAGCGACCGCAAATACTTGAAGAGGATACTAGCATAGTTTCTCCAGCCGTTTCTGGAAATACCTGAATGTGTGCCATTGCAATAGGTGAAGAAAAACTGACTGATCTGATAATTTTAGGGAGCTTTTAGAAAGGGTCCTTTTCCCTTTTGTCACACTAAAAGGTATCACTTCTCTGGGAAAGCTACCAGACGAGTGAGAAGTTGGGGTCGCATCCATTTGCACGTTCTGATGCAGACTGGGGTCCCATAGCACTAGCCGCTGCAGAAACCTGCACCACGCAGAACCCTGCCTTTTAATTTCTAAGTAGACTCCTGTTAAGAAAGCCTCTTAGATCTCTGAAGTGCTTGAATATTACAGTGTGTTCTTTCACGCGCCATGCTTGCTGAATCTCCTGCCCTTTGGGAGCTCCAGGCTGCATTGCTCCACCCTGGCTGGGGGACACAATGCAAGGCTGAAGCTGCTGATGGCACTGGCTGCTCAAAATGCTGGGCTAAAGAGGTGTCCAATATTGCTGTACATGCACACCTGAAGTGAGTACAGGCTATGCTGCACCACCTGTTAGAAGGCTCAAGTACCTGTTGGTATAACCCACTCCGCTCGATGCAGGAGGAACAGCACAGCTCACACAAGATGCTTGCAGAGTTGGTGAAGTTGTCTCTGTACTGAAGAGCTCTACTGACTGTCTTGCTAGGGTCCTTTGAAAAAGGGGACTTCCAGCAGACATAGCTAAAATAGTACCGAGGGGAGATACAAAAGCGCACCATCAACATATGTAACACCTAACTAACCTACAGCAGTGACTGTTTCTTCTGAAGAAAGTACAACAGAAACATGTATTTCTGAGCTAGTGATGTAGAGAAAAACGGACTTCTAAGTTACTCTGACCAGGGTACAACACAGTTACCTAAAGCTGAGCTAGTATTGCAGAAAAATAGGAACTTCTAAAACATGATTCATCTCACCCTTAGGCAGGTATCAAAAATGGTTCTAATGAAACGCACTATAGCAGTACTTATTTCCTTTCAGTGGCCTTAAAGGGAGACTAGAGAACTGTGAAATATTTGTCTATCTAAAATTGTCACAGAGCCATCCTGTCCATTTTCCAAGGCTTTGCTGTCAAAGCAAGGCTTTTGATATGGGCCCCAAACCACTGTGCTCATTATGCAGCAGAGCATTTCCATGTCCCAGAACAAGTAAGAGCAGCAGCAAATTTGGGGGAGCCTAGTGGAGCCTTGCGGCTCTAGTGAATCCCTACAATATTTTTAGAGTTTCAGTCAGGAGTCTGTGTATGAAGAACTTTGGAGCTGAAAGATTGAATTTTTTAAAAAACACAGCCCGATGACTACTCATATGTCCATGATTTCAAGGAAACTAGAGGCAAATAATAGAAATACCAATTAGGTGGTCTCCACTGCCTCCACTCATTCTAAGGGTTGTACAGAAAATTAGTTCAGGCTAGATGCCTATGCTTTACTAGCTATACTTAAGTAAAATTACAATCCTGGTCCAAGTTAGTTGTCTAGACCGCCTGTCTGACGCTGCCACAAGCATCCCTTTCAGCAGATCTGGAGACCTAGACAGAAAACTCTGAACAGAAAATTAGGGGAGACGAATTCCAACCAAAGTGGTGGTTGGTAACTGGTGGTAACATGTGGCAGGAGGAGGAGAGAGCAGGGAAATATATCAAACATTTCAGAAATGTTGAATTTTAGTATTAACCTAGCTTCACCTTATTTTAGTCATGCAGTGTCCTTTGCAATGGAGGTGTCTACGTAAGCTGTGATAAACCTTAGGAAAACGTAAGGGAAGGAAAAAAACCTGTCTTGGAAAGCAGTGGAGCAGTATTTACCCATTTTTTTCCATTTACAAATAATAACCCATTTACCAGCGACATAAACCCATGACCCGTGGCTGGCAACTGTAAGCCCTCACTGTGCCTTTTGGGGCATTACAGGCCCCTCCCTCCCCAGCAATATCTCGGCAGGTTCGCACCCAAGGGTCATTTGAAAGCTTAAGCACATTAAGCACAGAGCCTCTGCATGTTGTTTTCTACTGCTGACAACTCAAATTGAATCACTGTTTTCCTGTAATCAAGCAGTTGCGAAGCCTTTAAATTTAGGAAGCCGTGATAAACCTTAGCAAAATGTAAGAGAAGGCATTACAGGAGCGAGCTGCACACCCCCCTTGACTTCAAGTAAAACTTCTATACATTGCATAAAGGCCACACCTATCATTTCTGTATTAACTGGCTCTTGTCTTAAATTGCAAAATCACAAATTAGTCTTGAACTTGGCCACTCAGCATTTCACAGGGAACCTCCCTGACTCTCTCCACGTGCTTTTTCATGAAGAAGGCACTAACAATTTCCAGCAAAGTCAACAAGCCATGCTGCCCATCTCCACTCTGAGGAACACTCTCTGGAGCCTCTTCTGGCCAGCTGGTAGAGATGAGTAACAGAGAAGATCTGCCTCTACATGTGAGACTGCAGTTCCAGCTTTCCCTGGCAGCAACCCAGGAAAACCTACCAAAGAGCCATTTCCCCTTTCCAAAGTCTCCTAAAATTAACATTTGTCTTTATTTACTATTCATTTAGTTATATTATTATACATAACAGGCTGAATATATTCTTTATCACAGTTTGCTAAACCAGAACAGAGTGTCTTTAGAAGGATTCTGTTTTGAAGTTCTCCCTCTACACCTGCAGTTCTCCTGCAGCTTCACAGGTGCTAGTGGGGGGAAGCACAAAATCAAGAAACCCCCTGTAGGTGCCTTCACCTCAGTGCTATCTCAGCTAATTGTCAGCATTATAGGGAAACATCACCATCAGGGGAGTTTTCTTAAAATACTTTTTTTGGAGTAATTTTGCAGTGGCTGCAGGTGCATGGATAGTTTGTGAACAGAGTGCTTTAATGTTAAGTGTTGCAATAAGATCCTGGGATATTGATGAAGTTACCGTCTCCTCATTACTCTGACTTCTCCAGCCACCTTAGAGGAAAATACTTTGAGCATGCCTCCTGCTACAGAAAGAGCCTGTGCACTTTCCTTTATCAAAGACCACAGCAGACACCATGACTCAGTTTGAGCTGTTGAAAAGGAAAAAAAACCATAAAAAATTATGTTGAAGACATAAATCGTGTTAGATACTTTCTTCAGATGCTACAAATAGTACCTAGTGCTGTTTTCTCATCAACAGTCGGCAAGCTCCCTTTTTGATCGCCAGTGATCAACCTTCACCATCTTCATGGCCGAATGAAATCCATCAGGAATAAACGGCAGGCCTGTTTTTCCCCGGCTTGTGAGCTAGGGGATCTCATTATTTTCAGCATATTCATTAGACTCTCTACTTACTCTAAAAATAGTAGGGTTTTTTTGCAGCTGAGTGACTGGTGGGCAGCAGATTCATGCATTTATCTGTTCCACAATACAAGATCTGATAACTACATGTACTCAGACACTGTGCCTTCAAGAGACAGTTGCCATAAATAGTCTCCACCTTACAGTATTTGACATTGTCAAAGCACTGGTTAACATTCACTAATAGCAATTAACTAATTCATCTTCAGGGCAACCCTGTGAGCTAAGTAAAACTGATATAATTAACACATGAGTAAAATGAGATTTAGGAGTTAAGTCAGTTGCCTGGGTAGAGGCCTTCATGGTCTAGTGGATTAGACATCTGTCTCTCCAACCAAAGAAGTTGAGTCTAATCCTTTTTCTGACATTGATTTGCTGTGTGACCTTATGGAAAGTCAATTAACTTCTCTGCCTCAGCTGCCCTACAGATAATGATTCTTACCTACCCAGTGACACATGGGTGTTTGGAAACTGTACTAAATGATACTTTTAGTGTACTCTTAAGGCCTATCAGTGGAAGAGGTGAAACATCAAAGCTTCCTAGCTTTAATGTCCTTGCTGTCTTTATCTAATTCCTGCTCCTCACACCAGAAATAGCTTAGGGGTAAGGAGGAATTTCTTAGGCTAAGATGCGGCTAGCAAAACTGTGGTTGGCATCAGGAAATGTCATCACATCCTGTTTGACCAGCAAATTTATTTAGAGTACAGGTCAGTGCTAAAACTGCAATGGAAAGTTTATTTTAGACTTGGCCATGGAAGTAAGCAGCATCCTTCCCACGCTACCATGCAATAAAGAACAGTGGCCATGGCCATCCCAGCTGAGCACCCCAGGTTTGAAGGGAGCGGAGCCTGTTTGCGGAGACCTGAAATCTTGCACTCATGCAACATCCCCAGTTCCCTCATACCTCTAAATGAGATTTCTGTGTGATGCTTTCTACAGGTGAGATGCAAACCCGGAGGGAGATCACCCCTGTACACACACCTCCTGGACCAGACCTCCCCGATCTTGCCATCTCTCAGCACTGGGGCGTTGTACTTAAGAGGGGGACAACAAAAACCTGCTTTGTTCAGTTCATTAGAAGCCATCCTTGAACTTCTGTCCTCTCATCAGCCTAGCTTTTCGCGATGTGCCATAGGGCATTGAGAAGTATTATTTCTGTAGCTGGCATTTGAAGTGCCCAGCAGGTATCTAGGCTAGTGGTGTGCACATGTAACTTTATATCCCTTTTCCCATATTCGCCCTTGCTTTTAGTTATTTCTACAAAATATTCTGTTGCTACACATAATGCTGCTTAGGCCCATAAAATCTCCCACAATTCTAACACAGCGAGAAACCAGTCAAACGGGACATAAGAATTCAACATTTACCCTTATTTCTCTGAGCAAGATTAACATTCCTTCTCTTTAATACGGAAGGAAATCTCAGAGCTTTTTCTCCTTTGCTTGCTGAATTACAGCAAGTGCAGTGAACGCTCATGCAGCCAGGAAAATAATAACCTGCTCCTGCCTCTGATGTGGCACCGATCGCTTCTTGGCATCCCTTCTGCTGCCGATCCGCCCGTGCGCCGGCTGCTTTGCCTCGCTGCCCTGCTCCCTCCGCCTCTGACCAGTTAGCGCTCGTCCCTCCTCCGCTCTCCCAGGGCTATTCATAGTGTGTTTAACATTTACTTTGATGCTACTCCTTGCGGCTTTTCAAAATCCTTCTTGGAAAAATGACCAATAAAAAGAAACCCTTTGGGGAAAGGCAGGGAGGAAAGCTAAAGCAGAAAGGGCATGTGCTTGTGTATAATATACCCCTGTAGGCTTTGTCTTGCTGCAAGCCTGAAGATGACTTAATGCAAACCCGTACTGCTGTAAATAGGGAATAAATCGCGTATTCTCCTAAAATACATCTGGGCTAATTCAATAAACCCTGACTTATTGGCTGCTACTTGTGCAAACATCTGCATATTAACTCACAATAAATTACTAATGAGCTGTCAGATCAGTAATACAGTTATTTCCAAGGCTGAAAGATTGTCTATAGCTTGTCCCTATATATTTACTTACTGCAGAGGCTACTGGTGTGGGCTAGCACAGGCCAAATGGCTCAATACCTATACACTGTGAAAGAACTTAAAGGTGACTTGTAGTAGCTTGTAAAATATACTCTAGGACTGTATACTAAGTGTGGCAAGGAGGATGAACTAAAACTGTATTCAGCCCTCACTTGTCTAAAGTATCACTCTTCGGTGTTGTTTTTTCCCGGGGTTAATATTACCTGTGTGCTAATAAGTGGTTAATACGTAACACATTTGGCACAAGCAGAACATGTAATTGCATTCAGACAATTCAGGGTTTTTTTCAATGCTATTGAAGACTGTACTCCCTCTAAGCTTTTGTAGCTTATCTAGTAATGTTATCTCCTGCACTTGCATGTATGGGTTTTTTTTTGTCTTACTATATGGGGAGTCAGAATCTTACTGCACCTAATCTACTAATGCATCAAAGCATCCATTCAACTTTAAGGCTGAGCTTCAGATCTCTGCTGCATCAGGCTCTTTGTTTAAATATGTATCCTTTTGGTTTATATTTAATATTTTGCAAGATTTCATAAAACTACCCAGCATCCCAATGGTGGGATGCACTAGTGACCAATAGGTGTGACTTCAGCTATCATTACAGTAAAGAATATGTAACACCAGGAAGGACAACTTATTTTTTCATCTTAATTTTTTCCAGTACTTTTTGTTTAACCCTGTATAGAAATCATTACACTTTCCTGGGAGAAATTTTCCCATTTTTAAGCTTGGAAGGAAATGGATGGTTTGCATCTATTTTTTTAAGTTGGATGTAAAGGAGTATGGACCTTCAGATTTACATTGGCTTTGCTGTAAATTAATGTTGCTGAAGTAAATGGACACACTTGAACCTGCACCGACCTTGTAAAATATTGGTGGCTATTCAGATGCAACTGGGTCTATCTGGATTGGAAGACGGAAGGGACATCAGTTCATCTTAAGTTTGGTAATTTGGTAATCATTACTGTAAACAGTGTTTTTTATTCTTAGTATGATGACTAGAAGACAATGCATAGCCAGTATTAAACCAGGGTAGATACAGATGATAAAGGCAAAGCTTAATCTTCCTAGGATTAGCGACTCTAAATTGATACGACTGAAAAAACATTGAAAAACGCTGAAGTTGTTAGGCAGCTTCAGGGACCAGCAAAATGCCTTGCCTGGTAATTTTCAAAAGTCTATAGAGACACTGATTGCACCTGGAACTTCTGATTTGATTACCAAAATAAGAAATGTCTAATGTAGTAGCCTCCTCTGTACTTTAATTAAGAGCTTTGTATTTAAATACAACCATCTAATTCCCCGAGTTTATTTTTAAAGTAAGCTTCTGGCAAGGCAGCAGTGTGGTGGATTAGAGGCTTGGAATTGAGGAAAAATCATCGTTCAACATACAGTTCAGAATAATGTGTGTGTATATACAAATACGTGTGTATGCAACATCATGTAGCAAGACACAGGACTGGATTTATTAAAGCCAAATGGAAAGATATTTCTTCTTTTAATATTCTAGATCTCTTTCAATATATGCGACATAGAGATACTGCACTGCAGCCTGATTCACATAAATACCGCAACAGGACATAAATCTGAAACTGTCCAGTAAAAGCTCCATTTTTCTACAAATGTAAAACCAAGTTATCAACTTAGCTGTCTGCATCTATTACTCCATCTAGCAGTGGCTGTTCGACTCGGTGTGGGTACGTAAGACAGAGCAGCCCTCAGCTCACCGTTCCTCAGGCAGCACGCAAGCGTGGGCGAAGGGCAGCAGCACCCGATAAAGCACACTCACGGCAACCCAGCAGTGGGGGAGCAAGCAGGGGTGGCAGACCCGGGGTGCCAATGAGCAAGGGGTGGGGAACGGGCGAACCATTCGTGCAAGACAAGGCTGGACCTGAAAAGCCAGGTAACAACGGAATTTTTCAGTTCTTATTTCAGAAGAGAACTTACAGCTTCCAAATTTTAATGGGCAAGCATGTGCATCCATGGGGAAATCTTCAAGCTGCATGGGACATTCGGCAGAGATGGTCAATCTGTGGGGGAGTAAAAAGAAAACACATCATTTTTTCCCCATGCCTTCCCTTTAGGCCTCTCGCCGCAGCACATGAGTGCTGACCCAAGCAAGCTTTTCCTGAAGGCTCCTCGCTCCTGCTGAACAGAAACCCCCGGTTACACTGGATGTGACATAAGCCAGGTGGACCACTGTGGGTCCATGCTGGAGGCCCTATCTAGTAACGCTGAGACACGTGATGTTATGCATGTAAGCTGTTCCAGGAAAGTCATTCTTTCTTATTAGTACATGAAGGAACTCCTGTGCTGGAGCTTCTGCCACGCACCTTATTCTTACCTGCTTCCTGTAGGTACTGCAGCTGGACTAGGAATTTGACTCCTGAGTATAGCACTGTTACAGACATAAAGCAGCATTGACTTCATATATAGATGTAACTATTTAAAGACACAAAAACCCCGATTTATACATAAAGTATATAAGAGAAATATTTACATCTATATAAAAAGTCATATATAAAGTCAATTACATACATATACATCCATATATATGACTTTATATAGCACTACAGTTTGTTTTTGTGGAAATGACATGGTATGGGGGCAGTCCGATTGTGAATTAACTGGGCACCGTGTCAGGAAAAAACAACGGGGCCATCTTCCCCAACGTATTGCCTGGGGAAACAACTCTATCTTGGACCTCCCTGCCACTATGTGGAAATTCTTCAGCTATAGTGGACATAAGGGTAGGGAAGGAAAAACTCTTAGGAAAAATAGACATATCCTATGAATGATCTGTATGATTGAAATATCAAGCTGAACACAGAAAAAAGTCTGAGATGAGATACATTTCCGAGCAGTGCAGTATCAGTTATAGTGATATCAAATATATCAAGAAAGACAAAGCTTACTTTTCTGGGTGCACGCAAGAGAATCTGGTTTAGATTAGGCCGTTTTCATATTTGCATTGTACAGATGGCTTGCTCAGGATTTGACATTATGAATAGTCTTTCTCGTTTTATGCTGCTCTTCTGCCTCAGAGGCGACAGACCGGCAACACCCAGAGCCTCACAGACCGCCCGGTGCTGGGGTGAGGCAGGGCTCTGCTGGAGGGCAGCCCGGTTCCTTACCAAACTGCTGCCGGGGGGGCAAAAATCCGCCAAGAAATCCACAACTCCCAACTACCAGAATGCAAAAATACCCTTTCCTACCACAACAGCCGCACGTAGCCATACTCCCTGGCTAGACACACTCGCTGCTTCCTATTGCCGCACCGAAGTGAGTCTTCGTGGTACAAAAACCCCTATCCAAAGGGATCGTAAAGGGTAACAGCCTGCCCGTGTACAGATGGCTCAGCCTTCAGCCGGTCCAGTTCAATACAACACAACGATGCCTTGCCGGGGCACGCTGGCTGGCTACGCGGACAACAAATCGGGGGAAACGGCTCCACTCTGCCAACCCACAGAAATTCTGGAGCTTTGCCAATAGCTGGGAAGGGCAAAATAAGCACAGAGAAATGCAATAGTATCGTTGGCTAGAGATCGTATCATGAGGATGGGCTGGGAAACAGGGAGGGAAAAAGGCAAGCTCCAAACAGTAATAGAAAATGTAAAGATAATACAATACATAAAGCAGAAGAAAAAAAAAATCCAATTCAGAACAGAGATAACGTATCATTTGGTAAGAACAGACAGGAAGTCTACAATATAGAAGAGAAATGACTGAGGCCTGAGATACCTGCCCGTAGGCAAAACTGTTCTTGGACTTTATTTTTGTAAAATAAATTTTAAAATCACTAAAATATGGAGTTGTCTGCAGTGGAGACTGGCCTTGGGCACCAAAGCTAGCAAAGCCACAGACACTGAGAGTGCTACGTGGATGAATTTAACAAGCTGGTTCTAGTAGCATCCCGTCCAGAACTTGGATCCCTTTCATAAAAATCATTCTCATGGGTACTTTAAAGCAAGGCTGCCATCCCTCCAGGCTATTGTTATATTTTCTGTACTAGGTATTGCAAATTTAATTTTCTTGATAAATTCAGAAACCTTCCTCCAAGTGCCATAAGAAAATTGCGATGTTTTACTGCGGTCCATCTCCTGCCTCTTTGTCTACCAAGAGTTCAAGTATGTTGTTTCAAATGCTGCAGTTGGCAACATTTTAATACACATACTTGTCATCTGCAAACCTCCAAGGAAGGGATCCCCATAACCGTCTTACCAAGAGAGCAGCTGTGGAATCAGGAAGTGAAGGAAGATTCAATGCAGAATTATGAATAAGACCTTGTTTCATCTGATTGTCCTATGGCTCGTATCCTGCTGCCTGCAGCTCTGGAAGTAAGCCTTGTGTATAATGAGGGAGACTGCAGACATTCCTCAACAGTAAATGTGGAAGAGAAGTGAAGATGAGGAGCACAGAGACTGTGACCCAGTGGAACTTAATTAAGTCTCTCCAGAAATTATTTTTGCCTGTCTTAAATGAAAGGGTAGCACATAAGGCTGGAGGGCAGCTGGCTGCCACAATCTGTCTCAGAAGCCACAAAGACCCTGGTGGTGCCAGGGCTACTCCTGTGCCCCCTCTGAATTCCTCATCCAGCAAAAGGCAGCACATCCCCTAAAAGGATGGTGCCTGGTGCAATCTTCTGGGTCTAGCCCAGGGGTAGGGAGAACTAAGTTTAGCAGCTGCAAATGTGCTTGGGTACAGCCTTTCCTTTCATTAACATGAATTCTTTGGATGAAGAAGTTCCTTTTGCCTGTTACCAATGATATCTGCAAGCTTCTTTCCTTTTCCCATGCTTCCACCCTAGGGCCACTCCTAGTCTTGCATTTCGAACAAATGAACTGGCTATACCTATTTATTACATGGTGTTCTTAAAAAGTATGTAGCCGAGCCTCTTACATAAACTTAAAATGCTCAGTGAACACTCTCCTAGCTACGTCTTACAAAGTGTGCGTTACCCGACGCTTGGGAAGCGTCTTGTAATGGGCAACGCAACAGAAAACTTGACTGTAGGTTCTGATACACCACATAAATGTCACCACCTTGAATTTCTGCGGAGCGTTCTGTGCCCAACAGTAGCTGTGTTTCGTTACTGTGTGAGGACCTGAAAAACAGAGTCACTAAATTGACTCCTGGTTCAAAGAGACCATATTTTCTACTGCCTGCAGAAAAAAAAGCAGCACAGCCGCCACCTCTTACACTCGGGGGGCTGGAAGCATGGGTCACCTGCATACAGATTTGCTCCTAGGTGCAGAGTACAAACTGTATACTCACATCATAACTACAGGAGTCACAAAGAAATTGACACCTGGGTTTGCTCCTTCAAATATCACCTGGGGTGGTATTCGCACACGTCGGCTTTTAACATCGTGTTGAAGCTTAGGTACCCTTTGCATACCCTAGTTTACACAGCTGATTACAACAAAATTACTCGTTGTTTGCATTTATTGAAAGAAGAGAAAGGAGGCCTTGGCATGCATATACGAAACAGCCTTTGTCTAATCCTTTTAATACAGTCACTCCAGAATGATCTTGCTCTGCTCACTGCAGCAGTTATCTGAGCTAGAGACAGTCTCTGAACCAGGACTTTTCTGTCATAGCACAAGCACTGCTCAAACTGTGGTTCCTTTCCAACAGGAGCATTTAAAAGCTTCCCTCCTCCACCATCATTCTGTCTTAATAAAAGCCCTATGGGATTAGTTTCACTCAAACAGAGTTTTTGACAAGATTATAAGTGGTTGTTAAAGGTCCTTTACAATGGGAGGATGAAACTCTGATTTTATTGACGTTAACGGTAAGATTCTCCCTGACCTCAATGGGGCTGGTATTCACCCAAAATATGTAACAAACCCTGGTTACAGCTGCTGATTTATTACTAAGAACAAAATTTCACTTTCATAATGCTCCAAATACTTACACTGCTATCCAAATATTAATCAACCAGCAAAATGCTATAGCATACCTTAACTATCTGAAAAAACAGTGAGGTCTAAAAATTATTCCATGTATCATCCATAATTGTACACGGAAGCGTCATCGAAGCTTCATTATGTATAGCCTTTGCTTTAAGAACACAAAGTGATTACGGAAGTTCTGTTTCAACAAAATATAGACACATAAGTGAATACACATCTAAGAAAAGCACAACTCAGGCAGCAAGACTTCTTCACTCCAGGAAAGTCACCTTCAACCACTTCCACTGGAGAATTAAGTATGACGATGCTTTCAAGAGACTCTTGCTTTTTAACAAGAAGGAGGAGAAGGAGGTGTTAAAGTCAAGGATATGGCAAGGAAATAAATGCAGATGTTTGGGAGCCAGACATCCACAGTGAGTGTGCTTCAAGGAGAGGTGGGAGTCCCTCAGCCGAAGTCCCGGAGGCACCCTGTCCCGCAAGCGGCTGTTTTAGGGCACTGCAGGGGCCTCCCCACCATTCCCCTGATTTCCCTCAATCAAGGAGCATCTGCTCCTGCTCCTGGGAGAAGAGCTGGGAGACTGAGCAAGGCTATCCTCTCTCTGCTTCTGTGGAAGTGCAGAAAACATTTTCCAGAGTATTATCTGCAGCTGCCAGGCAGGAGGCGAGGGCAGTCACCTGCCCGGGGAGCCAACAGCCAGCCACAGAAACCTGCTTGTTTCTTATCAGCTACTAGCTTTAGTATGCAGTCAAATTAAAATTGAGAGCTTTATAAGAAGAGGGGAGCAGAAAGGCAGAGTCACCAATGGCTCTTGAGAGAAGTTAACTCAAGATAAGTGTTGAATAACAAGAGTTACTGATGAAGGGGACACAAGGAAAGTTTTGTTGGCTCTGAGGTATTGGGGCCAGAGAGATATGAAGCTCTTCTGCCTGTTTGCCCTAATCCCCAAACCATCTCTGCATTCTTAGTTGTGTATTTCTGTGCACTGCCCTCGCTCCTGACTGAAGGGAACATTTTAATGTTCAATGTGCTTTGGCCCTACCTGTGCTGGCAACCAATACCTGCTGTGGGGCTCAGGCCAAAATGAGCACAGAATAGCCAAAGTCCCCTTCGCAGCACAAGGCCAGCCATCACCATTTTCCTTAAAAAAAGGCAAAATTTTTGCTTGAAACTCCTCTCAAACCTATCTTAACATCTCCCCAACAAGCCAAAGTAAGCGTCAAGTGGACCCAACCTTACCCAAGCTGTATACCACCCAAAAAGGCTGGCTGGCTCCCTGCAAAGGGAGACTTCAGGGTCGGGTCAGACCCTTCTCAGGAGCCAACTCCAGGAGGAGCTTCCCTGGGTACCTGCTCTGACAGGACCTCAGGAGAACAATTTGATCCCTTGCAGCATCTCCAGTACACACTCTCACATGCTCGTGCAGAGAACAGAGTTAACAGAGACTTGCTGGTTTGGGTTGCTCTGGGTTTTTTAAAACCATGAACACAATGTTAGTTTTGTGAAATTACTCATTTAACCTTGACTCAGGACACTATTCACCCATTCTCCCTGCTGTGATGTCTTGGGAACACTTCTATAACCAAACTGTTATACCTTTCAAAGGGTTTTAAAGGAAAACCTGTTTCAGGCCCCAGCACGGTAAGTGTGTAGTCCAGGGAACCAATGTCTCTCTGTATTCCTTAAGTAAATGTAACATGTGCTTATATGAGCATACAGATATACACACAGAGACATATATATATGTAAAGACCTGTCTTGGATCTGAAGCACTTCCCACACAGTCCTAACAAACCCTGTTGATGGTGGTGATAGTGGGTTACCTAAAACAGCACGGAAGTGTTAGAATGTAGATACATGTTCAGTCATGGTATCGATGGCTGTAAGAGTCACCTTGAAACCCACCGCTGGCTGGGTGACTGTCTGCAGCCTGGCTCAGGTGGAGGGAAGTGATTAGCCTTGGTAATTCAAACACTGCCTTGCTCACAAATCTCTGTCATTGTGTTGGCTAAGAGGCCAAAACATGGACTCAGGGCCTTGTTCTTCACCTCTACATGGGAGCTGGAGGCAGTTCATCACTGCTTCTTATTTATAACATCCGTTGTACATTCATTTCCTTGGAATCCACCATACAAAGTGAACACAGAACAGAAATTAAAGCTAGGACCTAGAGTGTGGTGGTCTGCAGAAATTTCTATCTTAGTCTCCTTTTCTTTCATAACCACTCTGATGAGAATACTGCTCTTTCCCAACTTTCCTATGATGCTGAGATGCGTTATCTTTATATGACACCGAAATGTGCTTTTAAAATGCCACAGGGAAGCCACTATGGAAGACTATGAGCTCCAGTTACTGATGGTGTTTTTTGTGAGCTGTGAATACATAATTCAAATGCATGGTGTGCTTGACAGCAAAAGTCTCATTTTAAGCAAAGCAAATCCTTAGCATAGCTTATGTTGAAGTGAGAAAACAAGACTTTGATTGCTTAGATTAACTGTACTGAAGATGAGGTTATCCTGAGATGATCTGAGGTGGGCAGGATTGACCTCAAAAGCTGTGCCACTACAGGAATGACCTCCCTGCATGTGGAGTACCTTGGCACACCCAGAGCACACTCTTAGACAATGGCAAAGAGGGATGTTCAGCCTCTAGACACGGGAAGAACAAAGGCAGGCAATGAAATAACAAATAGGACACTAAATTACCTGATCTTTGATAGGGATTTGGGGGGTTATAGAAAGAATCACATTTCCATCTCCTGGTAAAAGTTTATAATAGAAGTAATACCTTTCATTCTACAGTATTTCTTTAATAAGCATAAAACCAATGGATGGAGCACCGAGTTTATGCTTATCCATCCTTGCCGTGCAAGGTGTCTAAAGAAGTCCATGAGCGAGGTAAAACTTGCTGGAAGAAGCTCTGTTTTTTATCAGACTAACTGTTGCAGTAAAAAAACCAAGCTTTTTGGCAGTCAACTCCTTCTTTAGGTTCTCTGCCTACAGACCTTACTTTCCTAAAGAAACTTTAGACCAACATGGCTATGCAGCTATGAATGCTCTAGCACAATATCACACCCATCTACTTGATAGTTTCACTTAAAAATCTCTCCAAGCTTTCTCTCCTTGCCTGTCCCTTATACGTGATGAACTCTCCTTGACAACCCACAAGGAAGGCCTTTGAATCTCTTCTCTGCAGCAGCTTCTATTTTTACAGAATTCTTGAATTAAAAACCAAAACCCCAACTAGTACTAGCAATGCTGAGAAGCTGACGCAGTTGTTGACGCAGGTAAAATGGGAAACACCACCTCAACCA
Organism: Phaethon lepturus; assembly: GCF_000687285.1. Classification (NCBI taxonomy): domain Eukaryota; kingdom Metazoa; phylum Chordata; class Aves; order Phaethontiformes; family Phaethontidae; genus Phaethon; species Phaethon lepturus. The sequence goes on from NW_010526926.1 coordinate 43,123, forward strand.
GCCCATAATTCATTATGCTGTGACAGGCGTTTCCCCAAGTCTGCATATGCTACATGTTTTGACTATCATAGAACAGAATAGTTTGGGTTGGAAGGGACCCTTAAAGGCCATCTAGTCCAAGCCCCCTGCAAGAGCAGGGACATGATCTCCTCATCAGCATGGCCCTTTGGTGGCATGTTCAACTATGGGCTAACTGCAATAAATACAATTGTTCTTGCAGTGTTGCGTAAGACTGAACTGGACTCTTTGGCTCTCAAGAGAGGCCCGTCCCAGATACTAGCAGAACCAGCCGGTGAAGGCAATGCCTGGTGCCACTTGACCACACAGGGGGTCATCCAACCCTTGTTTTCAGTGGGAGAAAACCCGAGTACACAAGGAAAAAGGGAGCACAGAAAGCTCTCACAGGCACCCTTGGCAATGGAGGTTCAGGACTGCGATGGACACAGCACAGTGCACCCATCCTCCAATTTTGATACCACGTTTTGTTAGACAATTTGATGGGTGCAGGTCTTCTGGCTGGCCAAAGGGGCTTTTGTTCCTCTGTTTCTGCTTGTCAGTATGGCAAATGTTCCCCCCTGGATGAGGGTTGCCTGGCTGCACAACCACCCTATTCCTTCCTCCCAGTTCAGACAACCTTTATATTCGTATGGACAGGCACAAACCCGCAGGCAATATTTTCTGTGGAGAAAAATGAGCTGGATTTAGAAAGTAATAAGGGATGGGGCGGGCCAGCTGGGCAGTACCAGGCCATTTGGGCTCTCTGACAGCTAACCTGGGATACATAGACATGGGAGGGTAGGTAGGAAGGATTATGATCTGGCAACCCTAAATATAGAGCTGAAATCCTTGGTTATTTTCCACAGTTCAGATGAACAATCTAGAGCTCCAAAACCTCTCACCACAGTTTCCTTTCAGCAACTTGCATTTAACCCATCTTCTTATTCACCTCACATTTCTGTGTCCACCACCCAGGTCACCTCTCATCTGGACCTCCCACCTTTCATGTAACTTCAATGCTCCTCCACACCTCTGTGTGAAGGGGGCATGTATCAAGCAATTTGACGATACGCTCTTTCACAGGGAAACGCGTGCACACGCTTATTTATGTGTACCCCTACTGGTGCACGGAAGAGGCTGTTTAGCCATCCAAGCAGGACATTATTATCTGGGTTTTTTTGGTCCTACCTCTGAAATGCTACATGCTCCTGACCAACACAGCCGTGAAGTGCCAGGTAAAGGGGCAGGCTGTGGGTGCTTGCTGTTCCAGAGAAGGAGCCCTCTGATCCCTCAGCCGTTTCACACCATACGCAGTCATTACACAGGCCTCAGTTTACCATCTGTTTGCTATTTATACCACCACGAGCACTAGCATCTGCTACAGCCTAAGCACCTGTTTGCTATAGTGCAACCTGAGGGAAGGAGGGGCCACATGCATCTCCTAGTGACATTTGACTGTCCCCGCGCTAAACCACGTCCAACAGTGCACTTGGCTCCTTCTCTCCACCCAGATCTCCCCAGGACAAAGATGCAGTTACACGGGCAGATAGGAGCTCCCTGTTCCTATCAAGACCAGTGGGGTACAATTTGCCCCAGGGCACGCACCCCTGCACCCTTCCATGCAATTAGGGACAGACAAAGCTTTGCCTACACCTCAGTGACAAGTCAGCTCGGTGGTACCTTCAGAAGAGACAGAAAAGCAAAAGCAGGTAGAATGTGTGAGATGAAGTAGATACATATTCTACCATAGCCTACCACTGGACTGAGCAAACCTAAGTATTTAAAAAACGTGTGGACGTGGCACTTCAGGACATGGTTTAGTGGGCATGGTTGGACTTGATGATCTTAAAGGTCTTTTCCAACCTTAATGATTCTGTGATTCTGTGGTAGTGTTTTGAGTTTAATTGATGCTGAAATTCATTTGTGTAACCGATGTTTTTAAGATGCACAGTTAATAGCAAAAACAGAGTAGGTATTTATTATTTTGACTAAAGAGGTTTTGTTAATTTTCCTTATCTTTTAGCTGAATCTCCAAGTCAAAACATAGTGGTTTTTGTTACATGGACAGGACACTTGAGTGCATTAGACACTGAAGAGATGACTGTGGAACAATCAGCAAACTTATGAAGTCTGACTGAGCCATTAAAATAATCCAGGGTTTTATCATCCCTTCTGGTCCCAAAGTTTCCTGGCCCAAATTCCTGACAGCAATATGCAAAGAGAAGGCCAGCCTTGCTTGCAGAAATTCTTCCTAGGCTTTTATACTGGATATAGTGCATGTAATGGACACAACCTCAGGATTTTAGCTACAGCCTGGTGAAGACGACTTGCTTCATCATTCAGAGCAACCAGACAGAAATAACAGTTTGGAATTTTTTGAGTGATATAAACATGACTGTATGATACAAATTTGTGTATGTGGTTTCAGGAAATTTTTATTTAACAGTAGAAAATGGAATAAGTCAGGCTGAAGATCAATGTAAGACGAGCTAACATGATAAGATCTCTTAGAAAGTAACTGAGGTCTCCAAAGCCAATATCTTAAGACTTCTACAGAACAGGGTAGACAAAAGACTAGAAACAGACATTGCCAGTGGACTAATTAAATGATGAGTCATGTGCATTTTTTCATCTGCAGCATCACACCAAGACACTTTCCTGTAGAAAGGCTGAAGAAGCCAAGTAGAAAGGAATGGGACAATGAAGACTATTCCTACCAATGCCCATTGCATGACTTTACTCAGCTATATATATTGGTATTTTGATTTGACGAAGCCTTCAGAGAAGGACAAATTACCAAGAATTCCCTACAGGGTAACTGTGCTATAACACAATCGAGGACTAATTGCTCACCCCACCATAATATGTTCATCTAACCAGCATTTCTGAAGCATCTTAGACCCGGCCCTTCCTGTCTTCTTTTCTGAAGTAGCTTGGAGCCTCTCTCCAGACTCCCTATGCCCTTTAGTCCTCACACACATGCTTTTACTTTCTGACTACTTCAGATACCTATATCCCAACCTGCAGTACATTCCAGTTATTCCTGAGTGACCATCATCAGGACCAAGCACCCTCCTCCCCCAAATCCTTCTAACCCCCATTTCTTGCAAAACCCTATCTTCCCTAAGCCCTCAAATGCATCTTCCTGATCCTCCACTCTTGACTCAGCCACAGGTACCAGCACCCATCAGCAGCTAGCTGGCCTCTGGCACCCCTCCCTACATACCCCTTTCCTCGCCAACAAAATTCTTGTGCTATACACAACCACAGGGGACTCTTCCCTTCATCTAAGCAAGCAAATGAAGGATTGCAATTTATTGGGGTTTCTGGAGCTCCTCCTAAGTTGCACTATTTTCCCTCCTACACCCACCTAGACAAAAGCGGAGGATGACCTCAGTTTAAGTGCTCTCACATGTGCTATGCTTGCACCACCTTGGGCTTTATGTTGCATGGAAAGGAAGCTGTGCAAGTCCTCCACAACACAGCTACAGGACCAGCTGCTGCCCAGAACATCCCATAGCTTTAGGCAGCTGGCACACTGCCCATCTCCAGGCTACATGAGTATGGGGGTGGGAAACACCAATGGAAATAAGTAAGTAGGATGGTACTCGTGACTAAACACAGACATCAGTAGTAACAGTAGCTACCCTGTGCTCCTTTTTTGGCCACTGTGAAAGAAACAAGAACCCCCTAAAATGTGAATGGAGAGAAACATGCATCTTTCACACTAAAGTAGACATCTGAAACAATGCAGACAACTAACTCCCTATGAAAGTCTCTCCCTGGCACTGGGAGCAATTCTGAGCCAAGAGGCTCAGCTGCAGCCATCAACGTTACAGATGAGTAAAATTAGCTGAGGTGAATCCCGCCATCCTGCCTGGTGAACTCCACCACAGCGTATTTTAGATTGCTCGTTGGCAGACTGATGTTTCAGCATAAACATAAATGTACTTCGGGGAATGGTATTTCCGATGAGGCAGAGGAAGATTTTCATTTCAGTTTAAGTGAAACGACTAGGGAGTTCACTGTAATGTTATCCTCCCCTGGTGATAAAAAAAGATAGTGTAGCCATAACAATTCTTCAGCATCTATGAGGTTTTTCCAAAGTCCTCGGCTGCAGAAGCTGAGACCTCTCTGCAGATTTGGGCAAAGACAGAGTCACTAACAGAGCTGTGCTTTCGTGGGGGTGCTTGGGGAGGGGCCTGTCAGGGCACCCCTTCCCTCTGGTTTCTGTTTGGTCACCCCATCCCTTCCATGCACACCTGGGACATCAGGTCAGCCCGTCTGCAGCAGTGAACACCACCTTGATCGGTTTGTGCTTATAAAATGAGGGGAGCACAAGGGAATCTGGCAGAAATTGTACCAGCTAACCCCAACAGAAAGACAGGTCTGTCTCTGTGCTCAGCACAGACCTGGAACTTCAGTTGGACCTTTTGTAACCCCTCAAAGTCCAGGCAAACATCTCCCTCATCCAAGGACAGGCTGGTTTGGTTTTCGTCTTTTAATCAATTCTGCCCTTGCTGTGCGAGTTCCTGTCTCTGCGATGGAGATCTCTGCAGGGCTCTGCCCACTTTTATTACCAGCAGAATCGACTATTGTCACGCACTCTACATAGGGACTATATTTGGGCACCTTATAATTGCCCGGTTTGAATGTATTACACCACGATCTCCTCTGATGCCTTTCTCTCCCTGTGGGTAACTCCAGCCATGGATTTTTCAAAACAACAAACCTCGGTTCCTTGAAGGACAACTTTTGAGAAATGGGGCAATGTGCAATCAAAGGAGAGAGACAGGAACCAATAGGCTTGGTGTTAAAACAAGAAGCCTGCTGCTATCCTCAGGGAAGGGTCCTTCACTTCGTATATCCCTATTTTCTCTTGCTCTGTCAAAATCTGAGTTGATGAAAAGCAGCTGAGAGTCCTTGCCACCACGGCAGTTTTTCATCACTCTGCAAGACTCAGCCCAATGTGAAGAAATTATTTTGTTTTCTCCCAGCTTCAGGCAGTTTGAAGCTTGAATATGAAAGAAAAAGCAGGAAGTCTAACATGGGGAAAGGAAACGGGTATTTGTATGGCTTGATAGCTCCTAATTAGCTTTGTAATATTTAAACAGTGCCCAAAAGCATTGCCAGAACCCTTTCTGCAAATATAAATGGATGCATAAATGAATCTTCCCTTTGAAATAAGAACAACGTATGCAAATGGAACAGAACTGTTCCCATCTAGATGGCTGGCTGGCTGACTGAAAACTGAGGGTTCATTTTAAAGTGTAGATTTGCCGGTCACTCCTCCCTCAGGGCCATGCAAGCAAACCTGCATCTGGAAAAGGCTGCCTTCTGACAAGGTCAGCACTTGAGAACCCCCACATTTTACATAGAATAATTTTCCCTTTAAAAAAACAAGCAAATAAAGCCTAGCTTTCCCAGTGGAAGTCTTGAAAGCAGCACAGTATCTTCCAGTCAACCGGTTTTATAATCAATAGCTCTACAGCATGAAATAGCTCGCTAATCAAGTGCTTCATAGACGAGCAGACTTTGTGCTAACACGCATCCAGGACGTGTACACTTGCACATGCAATTTTAACGCTCAGTGCTAATGTAAGGAACAGCATTTCCAGCCTGGCTAAGCCTGTGTGCGCGCTACGGCACAGCGAGCAGTGTGGTTATGCTGCCATCAAGTGGACAAGCATCCGACAGATTACTGAATTTTAAATGTCTTCCAGGAATGGTAAAGATAACTGTATTTCAGGGCCATATTAAAGTTTTTGGAACATGACGAACGTCTGCAGTTGCCAGCTGGTAAATTATGCATTTGCAGATTAATGGCACAGATTCAACGGTAAACACTCCCAGGATCTCTGGCCATATCTGGCCAATCTTCAGTTGCCATAATAACACAGGAAAAATCTGTTTGTACACTCTTCAGGTGTATGACCACATCGTATTTAAAACCTCAAATTATATCAGATGCCTGGTAGCCCTAGTGATAGCGAAAGTGGCTTGGGGTCCTTTAAAAATGATGGCGAGGATGGGGCTCCAAGGAGCCTAGCCCTCATGATGACACAGAAAGATTTTTCAGTATCTACAAGCTGATAGAAAATCATGAAAAATTCCCAGTGAATTGCTGGCCAAAAGTTCAGTTGTGGCCCAAAGGTTTAGGTTTAGTGAGCATGCTCTACTTCACACAAATTCGGGGGAAAAAAAAGGCAGACTCGGAGCTTTCTACTGGCATCCTACAATAAAGTTTATCAGAGCTTCTGTATTTACAGCCAATCCCCCCGAGTGAAAAAATGCAGCTCACCAAGACATTTTGGTTCTCTTAGCCTGAAAAGGTTGCTTAAATCACTGTCCCCATTCTTGAGAACAGTTTTATGGAGTAAATGAGTTTTATGCTTTTTACAACCTTTATTTCTCAGATAAGATAAATTAAATAGCTTTTAAGCCTTTAAAGGGAAAGAATCAACTTTTTGCCTCCATTCACAAAGCCATTTTCTATACAGATTAGGGAAATATGAGGTATATTTGCTAGTGCTTTTTTACTAAAAAAGAAATTAAAGGAAAAATTTAAAAGTGGCGATACAGACAATACTCCCCTCTAGGGGCGGAAACAGAATTTGCAACGTTCAATTCAGCAGTGTAATATTTGTAAACCACATTAGCGAAATAAAACAAATAGGGCCTACCAAATCAAAGACAACCAGAATTAAGTAAGTCGTTCCCTGCAGAGGACGCTGCTGCCTATGAAATCGGCCTAAAGAGCATGTTGTGTTCCTATATTCATGCAGAAGGGTTTTAATACTGCACGTATATAGAAGCCCATTTATTAGATTTCTCTGGCAACATATATCCCATCAACTTCTGACCTAGACAACGTATCATCAAATGCAATATGCGAAGAATACATTTTTCTTTATAAGGAAACATACGTATCATGAAAATGTACGTACTGGCAAGTGCTAAAGCTGGAAGTTTGCTCAGCTGATCATACTTGGTATATTTGGAAGTCAAATAAGATGGAAGGTCAGCATCGGCTCGGCTGCTTTCCTCCTCTTCATTCAGGCAGCCAGATGCGAGGTTGCAAAAGCAATTCAGGCATCTCTGTCAACGACAGAGGGTCCAATCCTCCCTGCACGGATTACTCCTACGTACAGTCTGGGAAGCTCGCAATTCCTCCTTGGAAACGAGGGGAATGCAGAGATAACAGAGGGTTGCCTCCACACCCCCAAATCTTGAGAACCGAGTAAGCCTGGTGAGAGCTACAGGAGAGGGGGCTCAAGCCCTGGCTAAGACCCAGTACCTTCAACCAGCGCACCACCGCCAAGACAAGCATCCCCCCGCTCAGAAAGCCCAATGTCCTGTCTTCTCATGGACAGCCGTGCTGTGTAGCACCAACGAGCTGTTACCGTCGCGGGGACTTGCACAGGGCTGGGCGGCAGCTGAAGGCTCCGGCTGCATGCCACAGCCACCTCTGCCCAGGCTGGGACCGGAGCCTCAAGCCACCTCGCGGCCGAGCATCGCTCGCGCTGCTGAAACGCCCATCACGAAAAGCTGCTACCCCTAAAGTAGCACAGCTCCGTGCACATTACAAAAGCCGTCTCCTGACTTGTGTTTAAATGGAGTAACATAGACAGTCCTTTATTTTTAAAGTTATTACTTGCAATAGTGGAAGGCGAGCTATTTAAAAAGCTTTGCCCTCCATTTCTTATCACATACATCATGGATAGTGGGAATTTATTTCCACACACATGCACACCCACACACAATACTCTACCAAAAAAAAAAAAAAAAAGTTATGTTGCATGTTTTTTTAGGTTACAAAAGCATTCTGTGTCTTTCCGTAGCCTACAAAAACATCCATCTCAAAGAGTCTTCCCCCTGTGAAAACCAGGGGAAAAGGGACTGAGTGGGATGATGAGAAAGCCTGTGTCAAACCCAGATCTTTCTCCAGCTGCGTATGCTGAGCAGGGCACTGATTTTTCCTCAATATACCTATAGCCTGTGGCACCTAATGTGACAGTACTCTGCCATGGTTTCAGGAGAGGCACCTCCACAGAAGGACTCGGGTTGGGCTGCAAGCTCACCTAGGTCTCGCTGACCCAGGCCTCGCTGCGCTGCCCCGGGTGGCTCAGCTCACTGCCTCACCCGTCGGTGAAACTCACGTTTCTTTAACACCGCAAAACCCACTGCTTGCATGGGAATAGCATGCCAGCTGCGAATCTGCCACACGCTGTCATGTTTCGCACCAGGCTGACCGCTAGCCCGGTCTGGACCTTACTTACACAAGTGATGTACACAGATAATCAGGAATTTCCTCTCCAGCGGTCTCTGGAGTTGTACAGTGTAGTCCTAGAGGCAGTGAGACTGGTTCTGAGGTCAGCATTACCAGTATTTTTGTGAAATACAGGTTTCTCTGATAGTTATTCTGGCTTGTATTCATTTAAGCATGTATGTGTATCCTCACATTGTTTCAGGAGTTTACTACTGTGGAGACCACTAACTTGGGGCTAGGAAGAACCGCAATACACATAGCAGAAGAGAAAATGAGATGTTTTCTTCTTTCTTTTAAACACAACCTCTATCACGTCCAAGTCTTTTTAGCACTAGTGCAGTTATAACTGTGATGGTCTAAAGCTGTAAGGATTTATGTAAGGATACATTACTTCTCCTAAATCTCTTTTCCTTGCAAAAGAAGAGATCTAAGGCTAGGGCCTAAATAGATAAATAAAACAGGTTGGAAACGCCTGAAACACAACCTGGGAAGCTCCAGGTGCCTGCGTACGAAAGCGTAATCCCCCCACGCCCCGACAAGTCTTAACCACTCGGCGCCGGGGCTCGCCCTCCCAACGTGCGGCAGCGGGTGGCTGCCGGCTTGGCCCTACAGAGCCGGCCCCACAGCAGGACGGGGCGCCGGTGGGAGCTCAGGTCCCCCTGCCCTTTACTGGGGGCTGCCTGCTGAAAAATCGGGCATCTCAGCACCTAACCTCAGGCTCCCGAGCATTTTTTGGGGTCTCAGGTACCACTCTGGGCTTGTACGTGAAAAGTTCAGAATAACACTTTGCTGCTCGGTAGGTTTTCCCTTTCATTTCTTTTTCAAGTGCTGTCCGTATGACTATGCTCTTGGAGAAAACCCTGTTGAAGAGAGACGTCAGTCTTAATTACTACAAGCTAATTACCTTTAATGAGCAAATTGCCGTACATCGATGTGGGATTTGGCCTGAGAAGAATTTCAGACAATCCTCTCACATCACCGATACTACACCTTATATCTAGGTTACACAATAATGAAGCTTGACAGTATCCTTTAATCTGATGAGGAGCACGACCCTGAAGATCTGAGACACCGATTTGCTTCTCTGCCAATATAATGTGCTGGCTTTGTCTTCAGGAAAGTACTTGCTAAAGCAGCTTCACAGTGCTGCTAGCTTATTTCATTTATCCCTATGATGATTTGCCTTTTAGCACTATTAATGAAATCGAAAAAATAATAATAAAAGCTCCAAAAGCTCAAGATGTACTGCCCCAGAACAAGATCTCAGTTTCTGGCCTTGGAGACAGTTCTCCCGCAATCAGCACTGCAGTTGCAAATACAAACAGTAAGAGAGAACAGTTCTTCATAAAAATACTGGACTGAATCATCAAATCTGTTGAGAATAAGCCTTCCATTTAATCAAAGGAAATATTTAAGCACTAGCAGTATTCAGAAGCTACAAATTAATTGGTACTTGTAGGCAGCGATTATGCTTTCCGCTTTTCTTGATAGTCACATAAATATGTGTGAAAGATTGGTTGCCCGGCTCTACTACAAGTGGGGGAAGTGGCTCTCCCCACAAGTACTTGCAGAGCTAGTTGGGAATCGGCATCAAAAGAAATCGATCCCGGTTATTACCTCATGGTATACAGCAGGGTGCCATCATCCTCCAGGCGCAGAAGTTTGTTTGGGGTTGTCATGTTGTGAGCAATAGACTTCTTGCCATTGTGGAAAAAAGTGTCCGGGGTCCAAATCTTGCTGGCGAGCAGGTTGTTAAGAGGGAGGCGTTGCATCGGTCCTTTGAATCGCAGCCTTTCGTCCTTCCAGCTTTGTCGGAAAAAAACGTCAATGGTGTATTCCTGGCACAAACAAACAGTCAAGGTATTGCAGGGTCTGAACAGAAGCGATGGTTCCAAAAATGACTTCAGCAAAGTAAATACAATGGAGTTGCCAGCCACATGATCAAACTTACCATTTCTGTGTCTGACACAGGACCAAAACTGGTAACATAGATGTCTGTTTTCACCTGAGTTATTCTCTCTGTAATAAATACAGGCTCTGAGTTAGTAATTGCTTTAAGATGCAAATACGTGCTTCTGATGCATTTATGTGTTAACAATTTCTGAATCACTCAAAAATCCCCAAAAGCTTGAAATTAAGAAGATGCTTGAGGAGGAATTTCATCCCTGATCAAATGCAGTTGTTGACCTTTGGGAGCTCAGGCTCTCTTCTTATACTAAGTGGAAAGAAACAGGCCCTTCAAGGGTGCAATTCCTCTGACTGACAGTTTTTGGTCACAGAATCATAGAATGGTTTGGGTTGGAAAGGACCTTAAAGATCATATAGTTCCAACTCCCCTGCCATGGGCAGGCATACCTTCCACTAGACCAGATTGCTCAAAGCCCCGTCCAACCTGGCCTTCAACACTTCCAAGGATGGGGCATCCACAACCTCTCTGGACAGCCTGTTCCAGTGTCTCGCCACCCTCACAGTAAAGAATTTCTTCCTAATAACTAATCCTAATAACTACCCTTTTTCAGTTAAAACCATTACCCCTCATCCTATCACTACGCTCCCTGATAAAGAGTCCCTCCTCCATCTTTTCTGTAGGCCCCCTTCAAGCACTGGAAGGCTGCTGTAAGGTCTCGCCGGAGCCTTCTCTTCTCCAGGCTGAGCAACCCCAACTCTCTCAGCCTGTCCTCACAGGGTAGGTGCTCCAGCCCCCTGATCATCCTTGTGGCCCTCCTCTGGACCCGTTTTAGCTGGTCTATGTCTGTCTTCTGCTGGGGACCCCAGAGCTGAACACAAGACCCACAAGATCAGAGAGGGAGAATCACTTCCCTCAGTCTGCTGGCCACGCTTCTTTTGATGCGGCCAAGGATGCGACTGGTTTTCTGGGCTGTGAGCGCACTTTGCCAGCTCATATTCGATACCTATCATAGGATGCGATGAAGTGGATCTTGGAAGGACCTATGCCACTCTGCTGGCATTTCATACATCTATATTATAGATGTCCAAAGTTAGGTGTAATTAATTCTACCCTCAAGACTCTAAGTCCTTCTGGCATCTTTTCAAATCAGGACTAATTTAATTTAAGGGCAGAAATTTCAGAAGTTTGTTACATAAGATATGAGCATCGAGCCCTATTTTCAAGCATCTCTGTGTAAAGTGAGAGGAGAAGGAGAGAAAGGGATGAAAGCAATGTGTTGGTCTCAGAAGAGGAAGGGGTGGGGGTAGCCAGATTAAAAAAGGGCCAGGAAGAAACATAACAGATGGTTTACACATGGGTAGAAGATGAGAGAAATCTGGGGGATAGAGAACTGAAGGAGGGCTCAACAAGGTTAGGATGGCAAACAACTATTCACATGTTATGGTTTTAAAATAGCTGCTGTAAAGGTTATCAAAATGACATATCAATACAGATTTGCTGTAGCTGTCTAAAAATGGATGGTTCGAGGATCTGTTTTTAGCAGATTTTTGTCACTGGCATAATTTTATACATGCTGACCAGTGAGGGAACCTTGCAGCAGCCTGCTAGCACCCTGTCTCGCTCACCTTAGGGAGTACCAGAAAGAAAAGAAACCCAAACTGTATTCAATTACAGAAAAAATGCATCACACAAGCTCTCCTAACACAACCTCAGATGACCTCAATGACTGAAAGACGACAACTTTCAGGGACTTTTGAATTGTTCCCCATTTGCCAGGAGACAAATGTGCTTTTTTGGGCTTCATTTAGCTAATGAAACACAACTCTCGCGTCAAGACCAACGCCGACAGCCGGCATCCGTTCGGGAGGGCATCATTGTAGATGATGGTCCCCCACAGGGAACATGTTATCCTACCTCCCAGTCCCGGGCGCAGTCGGTTGTCATAGCCGTCCAGCAGACCGTCCAAGATCCTGGTGAATATGGTGATGTTATCATTGGCGTCCTCTTTTCCCGATGCCGTTGGCGTTTGCGAGAAGCTGTTTTAGGCAAACGAAAAGAAATGCATCAGGACCATACCTGCCACAAGGGACTTCAGTCTCACGGGAACTTTGCGACGGAGCCTCTGAGCCTCTGCCCTCTCCCGCAGCTCCAGCTGAGCGGCACGGGGAGCTGTGGCAATCTCACCCCTGCTCCGAGCAATCATAAGTAGGAGGAGGACAGAAGGAAGGACCCGTGCCATGGAGGTACAGCCCCGGGGCACTGGACTGGGGAATGCCTCGGCCCACTGACCCTCTTGCCATAACGGCACAGGGACATCCCAGTCCCCAGCGCTGCCCTGCCCCACCTCAGCCCCACCGCTTCCCCAGCACTGGCCTGTCTCCATCCCCTGCAGGGAGCAAGGCAGCTCATGGGCCCAGCAAAAGCTGTTACTGTTTTTTTCCCCGGTTAGCTCTCCAGTCCTCGGGAACTGCATCAGGCGGCAGAGGAGCTGCGAAGCAGCAAGGGTTTGCCTGGGGACACCCCTTCAAGTCTGCCTGAAGGGACTCTTTGCCCTTACCTGCCAAACAGCTTCTAGTTTCCACAGTTTACGTAATTTGTTGCCAGAACAAAGGATGAACTCCAACCTTATTTGAGGATAATGAACTTCCACTGCATTCAAAAATCCCACCCCAGATCACTGGAGTATCCGAAAAAACATACTGCAGTACAGAAAACGCAGTTCTTCATTCCTCCTCTCTCTTTTACATAAATTAGTCCTCCCTTGTAATATGCAAATAACAGCAATGTGTAGTGGGCCTCATTCCATATCTTTTGGGCCAGATTTGTTTTTATTCTGCGCTTTTTTATTTCATCATTTTATCCGTGGCTCAGACCTAGGCAGCTGCTCACAGCACAACTATAATTTGCATTTTTAAGCACATTTGATTTTTATTCAAAGGTGCTTAGTAGAATCCGCTGCCTACTAATGCCTTTGCTTACCTAAAGAACAGACACGTAAGTTTATCCATAGGCATGCCTCACCGGCAGCAAGCAATGAGCATCTCTTAAGAGAGCAAGGTTGCTCACACTCGGTGCTTATTCAAGTTTCAGTCTCTGCTGAAACCGCCAACAAATGCTCCAGCTGCGACAGGGCACATGGCCCCGGCAGGAGCCGTACCCTGCCTCGTGCACCCTGCCAGCAGACAGGAATCACTGACGCTCCAACAACCTGAACTCGACGTGAGCCAGTCACCCGGAGATAAAAAAAAAATTAAAGATCCATGTTTATCTACTACCAGTCCCCAGGGAAATAAATCAGCAAATAAATAGAGAACCTCCAAGCATCCCTCTGAACAGCTTCCCTTGCCGAATGCTTGTAACACCTGCGTTAGGCTTACCTAACAGAACAGGGCTTAAACAAAGAAAAACAAGGGACATCAACCTGGTTTTACCTGCACAAGGTTTGCACTAACGGGACCTTGCTGACACCCCTGTAACGGGTCTGGAAGTTTTAGCGACAAGACACCTGGCTGAGGGTGAGCTGCTGGTGGCCTCATAGCCCCCCACGGACATGGGGACCCCCAGTCCTGCTCCTGTTCCCTTTACAGCGTGAATGCTTCTGCTGGAAAAGGAAAGGATTGCAAAGCCTCCCAGGAGAGGGGAGCGAGGCTGGGCTGCGGGAGCGCTGGTCTGACTCCCAGCGATGCCAAAGCCCACGCAAACGCCTGGCGAGGAGGCTCCTCGCAGCACGCCTGCTGTCGGCACTGCTGCCACCCTCAACACGCCCAACGCTGGAGAGCCCGAGGCCACCAGGGACCTTCCCTTTGCGGCAGGTGGAGGCATAGCCGCGAATCTCACCCACTTTTCAGGCCGTCCCATCTCTCCGTGGTCAAAAGACCAAATTAATTCTGTTTTCTATGCTGTGACCACAACATCTAGCGAGTAACTGAGGCAGACACCATCGCGGACACGTTTGGCTACAATGACAGACAGTTCACCCAGTGGATGCAAACTGATTACCGAAACGTTACACACCCTTGCAGGCCAGACCGTTCAAGACAAAAGACTGTATACTTTTTTGTCAATCATAATCACAGGGATTCACCGTGTAAAGGTGAACATCTACAAGCAGCAGCCTAGCAAGTACGAATGGGAGACAGAAGTTACAGAGGCTCTTCCTATGCCGCAACCATAACTAATGCTTTGGTAAAATTCTAGAATGCTATTTTAGACTTTTCTCATTTATTTTAGCTTCTTTTTTTCCCTAAGAAAGAGATAGGCATCATGCTGCTTGCCTGCTTCACCGCATCAATGTAGGAACCCGTTTTCATTTTCCAGTGCATCTGACAAAAAAGCGGAAAGATCAAACTTCGTTTCATTCCTACAAGTTTCATGAGAAGCGGTGACTGGGCAAGGGGAGAGCGATCTAAATTAGTGCCTCATTAAGTAAAAATGTGAGGTCAGCAGTCATCTATTCCCTCTGGCTCGCCGACTGGGCCAGTCAGCACGCATGTAGCTCAGGAACAGCCTCAGCAAAACCAGCCCACCTCCTCTCTGCTAATTAAGAGATATACAGGAGCCCTGCAGGGTGATCAGGAAAGATCCTGGGAGAATAGGACCGCAGAGGTAAAACGTAGGTGTTGCGACGGGAGGTGGGAAGAAGGGCTGCCAAATGCGGAGGCAGGATTATCGCAAAGGTGCGGTGCTGGGGGCACAGGACACAAAGCTTCGCTGGCTTCTCTGCTCTTGAAAAAGCTTGTTATTTTTAGTGCTTATGGCTGAATTCAAAGCCAACTGAACTCAGAGGGAAGATTTCCATTGAACTATTTTTGTGGGGATGGGACAAAATAGACTTAAGTTCTCGTAACTTCTCCTCTGAATCTAGTAAGAGTAACTGATGCTGCTTCCTTCTACCTCAGCTACGTACATCTTTCACAAGAATAGCATACACCCCTCAAATGCTGAAATACTTTTATACCTCCACAAGAAAAGCTAATTAATAGATGAAAAAGATGGAGAAACAGCCAGGGTGAAGACTCATAAAAAGCCCGCACTTCATCTGCAAAACTGCAATCCAATTCAGATTTAGCAGATCACTTCACCCAAAAAAGAAGGCGTCTGATGCCGAATTCTGGAGAAATGTCAGCATCATATGAAGTTGCATTTGTAGATGGATTACGGTTTGCCATTAATGCAAACGATACTTTTTCTTTCACAGAAAAGCTAGTGTTTAATTTCTATTTTGGAGCTTGCTGATGAAATAGCAACTCACATTTTGGAGTAAGTGCCGAGGTTGTCTTTTATGACATGAGACCTTTAAACTGTGCTTGCAAAGCTACGTGCATATATTAGATACTATAGCTGTATGAATAGCGAGAAAACAGGTGATGTCCTAAATTATTTCCACACAGCTAAAGATTATGTTTTATCAACATATTAGTAGGTAGGCACGTTATTGCCTCTCTGCAATCAAAAAATGTTTTTATCGCAGACATTTTCAGTTATGGATAAAAATAAACCTAGAATAGAACCTTAGGAAAATGCTAAGAAAATTCAAAGATAATTACATTTAAAGCTCATTAACGAACATAAACTAAACCAACCAGGAATATTTCTCATCACATTTATTTCATACTGCAATTTCAGGGTGACTGAAAAAATCAGAAGCCATCAGAAGGGGCCCATCAGTGTAAAATGTAATAACTCTCTCAAGATTCTCAGCTACCTCTTCTGAAGAGTTCATCGTTTACCATTTTAATCATCACTGTCTTTTCTGCCATCTAGTCTAAATCATGACAGGTACTATTCATAGCTTAGTTGCAATAAGAGGAAAAAGTACGGTAGATATTTAATCATTTTCTCAAAACTTTTTAAGAAAAAAAAAGTAAGAAACATTGGAAGAATAACTGAGGAGTATTTTGCGACTGAAAGCTGTATTTCCTTTCGTTCTCGCTTGAGAGTAGAGTTTCCAATAGCTTGCTTTAATATGATTGGAATTATACCAGAACTTCAGACAAATTAACAGTTTGTGGAAAGGACAGTGGAGAACACACTTGCGCACTTTTGGATACCGTCAGCTGTCCAGACATCAACGGATTTACTTTTCTAAGTCAGGTTCTCACCATCCCCTTCTCAGAGATTCTTGAGGTACGAAAATGCTGGTATTTTGTGAATTCGTGCAATGACGATTCAATTCTTCCACATCATTAGGACAGGGGAGAGGACTGACTGAAAATAATGAAACTTTAATGGTCTTGGCCATTAATTAAGAATTATTAATTGGCT
The DNA here is from genome assembly GCF_000687285.1 of Phaethon lepturus. Taxonomy (NCBI): domain Eukaryota; kingdom Metazoa; phylum Chordata; class Aves; order Phaethontiformes; family Phaethontidae; genus Phaethon; species Phaethon lepturus. The sequence continues at coordinate 59,562 of NW_010526926.1, forward strand.
AAGTATCAATCTTGATTGATTTATTCTTGAGAATAAATTAAAGAATAATCCAATTGGTTTGTTTATCGAGAGCGGTATTTCACCACCTTCTGGGAACGAGCAATTCGCGAGCAGTGCAACGCAAGCCTGTTTTCCATAGGGCGACGTCACATCGCCCTCACCCCCCTGCGGCCTGACGCCCCTTCAACACCCTGAACTTCTCCCGGTCATTACACGCCTCCCGGTACTCTCAGCTCCCCAGGGCACCGACCTGCAGCTTCAGCGGGAGGCAAC
>NW_010526927.1:0-30450 GCF_000687285.1 Phaethon lepturus
CACCGTGCGGTGGGCAGCAGCAGGGGACAAGCCCAAGGGGAGATCAAGTGTGCATCTCCTGCTGATGGTGCTCGTTACTGTTTTTTTTATAAACACCGAGGGCCTCTACTCATATTACTCTCAGTTAATGTTCCCTGACTGAGGAAGGACTGACTGGGCTTCAGGAGCTGGCTCTATAATGACAGCCCGATCAGTATTCAGCTCTTTTCTCACATTAGATTTTTAAATCAATTTGAATGAAAGAAAATAGGTGGGATAATATCCTTTGCCTCCTGATCCCCACTTGGAGGGCACCTTTCAAGGCAGGGTTCCCCCCTCCTGTGGTGTGAGAAGGGATAAAAGGATCAGGGTGGGCTGGAGGGGCAGGACTCCCAGCCCCGCCATCCCCGACTTTCTCCTTGCAGAGCATCCCGGAGAAGACCTCTCCCGGTGCGCAGGCAGAGGCCGGGCTCCACCGAACCCTGCAGACACGGGGTGCAGAGAGGCAGCTGATGAAATATTTGCAAAGAGTAGAGTCTGCCTTTTGCCCGCATGCCCTGCCACCTCTCAGCCTCGCACACGCACGTGCACATGTGCACACACACACAGCTCTCCGTGGAAATCCGCAAGCTTTCTTCCAGCGCTCTATTCAAGCCCATCCCTGCCCCATTCAATTAAATAAGCACATGTGCTATTTGTGCTGAAAAGACATCTAGTAAAATGTTTGTACAAGTATTTGTATGCTGAGCTGGAAGCCTAAATCTTGCTTTATCCACCTGATGGAGGAACAAATAAGAAATTACATGAGGACCTTGGCAAATCTCCCAGAAGATGAAATATGTAGTTTCTTAGCACAGTTTTCCGTGCTAGTCTTTAGGTAGCTCCCCGTTAGCTCTGAGGCAGTAGGAGTTTAACCTCTGAGTAAAACTGAAGATGCAGAGTAAGACTTAACTTTACCCAGGTAAGTCTAAGTAACGTTGATTTCAGCTGAGTTATCCTCAATTTCTAGCAGAATAGCCAGCATCAGAATTTGGCCCTGAGCAATCCCTTTGGAGGTTGAGGCTGTGAAACGGAGAGGGCCATGTCTTCAGCTGTTGTTAATCTGAGGTCAGTGGGTCTCTGCCCACTTTAAATCAATTGTGGGACTGACAGAGTCTTTCATTCTTGGGATAAAGACAGTTAACTGTGTTTGAATGAGTGATTTCTTTCCCTTTGATATGGACCAGGCACTAAACAAGGAATGTTTTAAAAACTAAAACTGAGAGTTAGATAAGGCCAGAATTAGGAGGAAAATTTCTGTCAGTGGAGTACTAGTGCCTTTCTAAGATAGCAGTGTGACTTCCGAGGCACCTATGTTCAGCGGCTTCTAAAATATTGGAACACATGGTCTTAGCAGAAGCACAAAGGATTTTTTTTTTTTTGCCTTCACGTCATACCTCATCACATTATGGAGGCCTGTGCTGCATAATGTAATGAGATGCACATTTTAACACACAGGCCTTTTCTCGTGATATCAAACAGGAGAGAGTCTTAGGGAGCAAATTAGGTCACTCACTGCCAAACTAACCAGTCAGCAAACCGATGTAATGACTATTTTCAAGTTTGCTCTTAAATATGCCACTTTCTTGCCTCCCATTAAATCAGGCAGAAAATAGAGCTGTGTCAAAAATTAGGTACTTCCTAAGAAATTGTTCCCCTTTTTGTTCATTTTTCTTTGGCATTCATCGTAGGGAAAGGAAAGAAAAAAAGTCCTTTTACCTAGGATAGTTTCACCACTTTGACCGTCAGTGAAAAGCAGCTTTTGTCAGCAAAGTGCTTTTTGCTGCCTGATGGGTAATGTAATGTGTGAGTCAGTGTGGAAAAGGAGTTGAAGGTCAAAGCTGTAAGAGTACTTGCTGTGTCACTTGGTGTCCTGATCTTAATGTTATGCACGTCATTTCCCTAGCTCACTGTCATAGAAGGGAAACCATACCATGGCTGGGACTTTGCACGAATACCAAAGAATAAATCAAGAAAAATTATTCCCTCAAAATGTGCCAAAAGTAGGGAGAAGAGTAGTTACTTAATCGTATTTCCCATACAGTGTGTGGAAATTTGCACATTGCCTTCTCTGAACACCATTACTGATCTTTTCCATTTGTGAAACTTGCAACAAACTTTGGAAGGTGAAATACCAATGAGTTTTGCCACTGACTTGGTGAGGCTGGGATTTATCCAGAAATGGCTCACAGAGAAAAGGAATGCTTGCAAGAGAGTAATAGAAAGTTTAAAGCACTTGAAAAATCCCTGTGAATTCCTTTAATCAACATTGTCATTATGAGTGCATTTTCAGACGAGATTCTCCTTCTCTGGAAAATATTGCTGAAAATACCCTGTCTGTTGTTCAGCAACATTAACCTTTTAAAAATCCCACTTACGCTCTAAAATGAAGTGTGCCTGAGCACACTGACTTCCTTTGTTTTCCGCAGGACCTTTTACTACCCAGGTTCTGCTTTTTTTAACATCAAAAAGTAGAATGAAAGGTTCCTTTAAAGAACCTTAGCTTATTTACTCTGCACACTGGACATTAGTAAGTTTGCCCACTCTTTTCACTGACTGGTTTTGTAGATTGGGTTAAAAATATTGGTTTTGACATTTAAAGCCCTTAATTGACTAGGTCTCAACGAAGTGCCTTACTGAGCTTCTGGCACTCTGCATACCACTTCCTCCTTTTGGGTCAAAAGGGGCAAAGCTCTTGTATTTGAAGGTCTGCAGAAGTAGAAAGGGCAGTGTTAACATTTCTGCATGTTCAGCTAAAGATCACAGAACAGTCACCTAGCTGACTTTTCCCAGGATCATGTATTTCTGTTTAAGGAGGAATTGCAATCCTTTTTACTTCAGAGGGCTCTGACAGGATTTTGTTTAAGCTGGTATCACAAAATCATTTTGCAATTTGTGATAAATTGCAATTGTGATTTTTTTTTTTTACTTTTTTTTTTTTTTACTTTTTAAATAATCTGAATATGAAAACCTATAATCAAAGGAAAACAGCATGCATTTATTGGCTCCTACTGTGATTTCACTTGATTAATTCCACAGGTCCTGAATGCTTTCCCTCAGAAATGGATCCAGCACCATTTTTTCAGGCTTCCTGTCTTGTAGTTTTCCTCATCTGGGATCTGCCCTTGCAAATGTCTCAGCATGGGACTAACTCAACTGGATTTCTAGAAACTCGTCATGCTCCTAAACCCAAATAGGCAGATCCCACTTATGTGGTTCATTTTACAGGCTACTGATGTAAACTACATGTCTGAGAGATTTATCTTCAAGGGCCTTATTTATCAGAGAGTTAGAGGAATGTGTTAAACTCATCAGCATTTTAGTTCTGCCTTGATATTTCAGTTTATATTGCTATTAATGGTTCACGATTTTGTGTTGCAATGAAGAGTAAGACTGAGACTAGTAAAGAATCGTTTTAGGTTACAGCAATAGTAAGCAGTCTTGCAACTGAGATCACGATTATAAATCACAAGATGTCTTCCCTCATAGTTTATGGCATCTTTCACAACTCGCTGACGCCGATGAAGAAACATAATTTAAGAACCATAGAAAATAGTGGTTAAGTTTATGGGCATCCAATAAAAATGTTTCATAAACTGAAGTTAAAATAGACTGTGTTTCTATAGACTGTCTAAGCACCTTTTGGAAATACTCGTTTGAGAGGCATAATTTTTATCAATGCATTTCCCAGCATTGTATCATAGTGTCATTTTATTTTAATGAGTGAAGGAGACATAATCATGACAAGTCTTTCAAAATCACTCTAGATGCTATAATTAAACCAATTACTAATCCATGTATCTTGGTCATATGCTGAAGAAGAGCCTACTAGTTCTGTACAATTTTGCCACAGGGAGCCTGTCTGAAATCCATACACACAAATATAAACTGTGCAATATAGCTTAAGAAGAAAACTCTCTTACTTCTATTAATACGATGAACCGTTCATAATGGCGCTCTCTATGTTAGGTGTACTCAAGCATAATAGTAGACCTATAGAACAAAACAGCTGGTGTGGATGTCTACATTTGAGGAGGGGGAGATATTTCATATTAATTCTTGGCAGTTCCAGTGAGCTATATGCCCATTAGCATCCAGAGTGCATTGGATTTGCTCCTGGAGCTTTGCTTCTGGTTTATTTTTCATTTGAAAGGAATCCAGTTCATAAGCTCCAAGAGTACTCAGTGATATGACTCAGATCTCAGCAAATGGGAACAAAGAAGATATTTACTTGAAAAATTGCACTGATCTAAATCAAAACGTTAATGTAGATTCCCCCATTCACTACATTTTAGAGACTGTGAACATAGACCTTTTTCATTAAGGAATAAACATAAAACTACTAGAATAATAGTAAAACAGTATTCCATGCTCAGCACGTGTTAATATCTCAGGACTGTTACTCGATTCCTTCCTAAAAAGTTTTAAAAAACAAGCTTCTTACAGATAATATCAAGGTTTTGTCTTGTTTTTACTGTCTTTAGTTTTATTTTGTTCTTGGGAGAGTGAAAGCCCTTCACTGCAGGTACGTGCAAAGAATGAAAGAGCAGATAACTTATTTATCAAGGATTTTATCGAGGTACCTCAGTTTCATATGCTTGATCTGTGTAAAAAATTTCTAAGGACATATATTACAGTACACGTGCAGCAGTGCTGTAGGAAAGGGGGTAAAGCCACCTCCATCATTACTGACTATGAATCACATTATCTCCCATGCAAGCTTGTCATCTGAGACTTATTGGTCCCTCTTCCCCGTAGGGTTGAGCATGCAAAACCTTTTGTGACAGAGCAGCAAGAATCACATTTACTGAAGCCTGTAGAAATCTCAGCACAGAGAGATGGGAGCATGAAGCTGAAGTGAATGCAGGTTCTCACTGCCGGATAACTTGTGTCTGCCAAGCAGTGGCAAAAGGCAGGGGCTGTGTGAGGGAGGGTGACGGTGACCACAACACTGGCAGGGGCAGTGTCCACACCAACAGGGATGCAGGCTTGTCGGGACCCTGCTATTTGTCAATCACAGCCAGTACAGAAGGTGCAGATGGTGGATGTGAGGCATACCTTGCATGGATGTAACCCAGCCACCAGCTGACATTAGTTCTGGAAAAACTCTGGCCTAAAAAACTTACAGCATGACTGGAAATGTGTCATCCTCAGCTCAAGGCCGGCAACAGGTGAAACAGCTGACTGAAAATGAACATTGATATGGTGCACTCTGACCTCAGGGGTAGTAGAGCCAACATACATAAGCCCATCTGGAGATGCTTCAGTTCAGAATCTGAGAAAGAATAGGCAGGACAATGATTCTGTGATTCTGTGACAAAGACAATATGGAAATGTAGCTACTCTGATGTCACTGACACGTGATTTGGAAGAAGTAAGGAAAGATAATGCATGTTTTCTAGTTTGGTGATTCTGAGCCATTCTGCAGCTCTGTGCTCTCCAATACTTGTCTTAGCCACCCCAAAAAAAGCAGAGAACATATTGCAAAAGCTTACTAAAAACCAGAGCTTTTTTCTGTAGGAGGGGGCTATGTACGGCTGCAGGAATGTTATTTCAATCACGTGGCTGTCAATTTCTAAGGGTTATTCAATCTATATTAAACCACAGAGTAAATATTTATTGAAGGCTTGGAGTAATTCTTCAGTACACAGTGCTGGTCCTATGCAAGGTACTGTAACATATATAGAGCTCCCTTGCTTGAGAAACTATATGCTCTTTATTTGCTTGAAATTCTGTGCACAGATTTTCTTTTACAAATAGTAAATGCCTGTATTTTCCTAACACCAAATTCCTTCTTACCTGAGTCAACCTTTAGTTAACCCTGAGGGAAAAATCCTCAAACAGTGTAAATTTGTGTAGTTCAGCATGCGACCTGCCTTATTGTTTCTTCATTCTTCTTGAAATGGCTGTGACTCTGGTAACAATAATAAAAAGAATCCATTACTTTTCCATCCTAACAGTTCCTTCAGGTTTGATAGATTACAATGAATTAATCATACAGGATTTTGATAACATGTTTTATTATGTTGATTGAAGGGATTCACTTGAGATGACAGCTAACATGGCTCAATAGCCAAAAGCTTTTTAGCACAACTATAAGTCTATTCACTGCAGCTGCCATTCTCGAATGAGCCAAAGGAAGGGGCTAGAATGAACAATATATCACTAGCAATGTTTTTTGCTCTACAGCTATGTAATATACTAGTAATTGCAATTAAGCAAGCACAGTTTCAGAAGAAAAACATTTTATAATTTGAGACTTAACCCCCCCAAACTATCTGCCAGATTAAAACTTAGTATATGGTAGTTAACTTCTTTCAGACATACTTTATTTAATTGCTTCATGTGAAGTAACCCTTTGTTCTTCTTGGCTAGAGCAGTACACCTCAGCTTGTGGTCTGTAGCTGGAATATTAGATCCAGCTTTACGTACCACACTTCATAAAAAAATGGACCAATTAGAGCTAGTCAGAGGATTATAACAGAAGTCTCGTGTTTATAAAACATGACCTTGGAGAACACAGTGAATGAACTGGATTGCTTAACCTAAGGAGGAGAAGACTGAGTGTGACAAGATAACAGTCTCCAGATACATAGAGAGCTGCTGCAGAGAGGCAGGGAACAATCTGTTGTCCATATTTGTGACAGAGGGAAAAAGAAATAAGGAATGTAAATTGCATTAAAAATGATTCAAGTTATATATTAGGAGGAATTTTTGAACAGCGAGGATAGTGAGGGAAATGTTAGGATAGATTGCCTGGGGAGGAATGTCCATCACTGAAAGCCTTTAAGAAACTGTTAGACAAATATCTGTCAGGAGTGACATAGATAGAATCGATCCTGCTTTGACAAAGAGAGAGATCTATGTTATGCTTTAAAAATTTCATATGTTATTAGTCATTACAGCTGTATATAGTCTGCAACGTGTTTGCATCACTTTTGTATATACATTTCAATATGTTAAAAGAATGTTGAGTTCAAAATCTCATCCTTAAATGATTATGCAGCAGAATTAAGGCCAGCTGTTTAACCCTTATTTATTTCCCAGGATGTTTGCACTATGATACAGTCTTTAATTACCCTGTGATACATTGGTTTATTTCCACAGCCCTCTCTTTCATTAATCCGTTGGATAAATTCTACGCAATTTTACATATTGTCTAATGTTCAGTAGGTATTTTCATATTTTATTACTGCACACTGTCCGGACTTGTTCTGAAGACAAATTTGCTGTATCCTTAGGAAGATTTATATGGCTGTCTTCAGTGCAGTGTTTGAGTGATACTTTAATATTAACTTACCCTCCCAGCATTGCTCTGACATCTGTATAGTCAGTTAGGAGCTCTGTCTGATGCTGATTTTTCAGTGTAGCCACTATTACATAGCATCACAGATGTTCAGAATAGAATTACAATACAAATTGTTTAAGGTTCAGCACTTTAATAGACCAGTTCCTAACTTCTCAATGGTGATATCACAGTCTCATTGTTCTTGATAACAGCTTGTGTACATGCACTCTTCCTAATGGTGAGCTACTGAATTTAGATTTGCTCTTAAAGAGCAAACAGCCTCCATCATGCAATAGCGTTTTGACAACAAGCAGAGTTCCTGAACAAAACTAAAACCTTTGGGTTCACAACATTTGCACAAAATGACTGATTTCTAACAATACAAGATTGTCATTCTGTATATGTATCATCATTAGTGTGGAATGAGATACATGCTCGGTTATTTAGGTTTCGCCTACACTTACTATAGCAGACTACAGGAATTCTAGGCTACAGTCCTAACTTGACAAGAAAGCACATTCTAATGGGTGTTGGCATACCCACCCTGTTCAAACTTCAACATCACCTGCTGCTAAGATCTCTTATAAGAACAGTGGATCTTTTCAAACATAACTGGAAAATAGGAATAGTTATAAATAGGGCTGAGTTCTGCTGGAGTCAGGAAGGAACTAGAAGGAGTGGCAGGGTATAGATTTGGGATTGAAGAGAAGATGGCAGGGTACTTCTCAGAAGAGACGACCCCAAGTCAGAAATTTCTGTTTCTACAGAAATTGCAACTACTGGTTGTGTTAACCTTCTTGTCCTTGGGACTGTGAAAGGTTGATCAGCCCTAAAGAAGAACTATTCCTCTTCCATCCTTCAAATTTTGATGCTTTTTGTAACTCTGTCCTACCTACTGATGCCATAAACTCTTTTATCTTTGACTTTCTTTTCCGTTTTCCCCAATCCATAATCCCACATTTTCAACCAAGCTGCAGTCTCTTTTTCAAGACTGTTCTACACTTTGGATTCCTCAAGTACCTTCCTTCCACCCTTCCTCCCTACAGTCTACCCTGGCCATGTCCCCTGTCCTCTTTTAACAGCTCTTCGTCAGACACTGATCTGTCACCTATCTGCCCTCCTGGTCATCTGCTATATTTTCCTGATGAAGCCACCTAATATAAGCCTTTAAAACATAAATATTTGAAGTTTAGAGGTTTTAAGAAATTAAAACATGAACACCATCTGCATGCAGCACTGTAAGTCGCACTTGTGCTGTACAATTTTTACAGAGTTAAGCATATGCATCATTTTTACATGAGTAAACTGCTACTGACTTCAAGTGATCATTCATTTAACCTCAAATACACATTATATTGCTTCTGTAAAGGTAGGGAGAAGAAAGGAATTTCAATTGGCTTCAATGGGTCCAGCTCTTGTTTATCTGAGGTCATGATCCTGAAAAATGTTAGCCATGTAGTCTACATGTTAAAAATTCAGCTGAGTTGTTCAAAGGTTTTTTGTAGTTGCCTGAATGCTCATTGCTTTCTCAGAGCACATCATTGGAATAATCACTTGTGTTTTATGATTTTTCTTGCCTAGAACTGAAATGTTTTATTTATATAAGACATTCTGTATATTTGCATTGCCCATTTTTTTTAATATACCATACTTAATTTTACATGTTCTAGACCTGCATATGCAAGCCTGATTTGTATATTTAATGGTCCTTTATGAAATAGGCATTGAAACCCTTAGCCTAATAGATACATTTGATTTATTAAACAATGTCTGTGCTGACTGCAATATGGAAAAAGTATATATGAAGTCAAACACTGTGGTTTTGCAATATTAAAATTGCAACCAATTTCCTTGTATGAAATTTAAAGAAAATGTAGCAAATAAAAATGAATAATAGGCCAATTTCAGGGTGTTTTGTAGTTGTAAACATATGATGTACAGGTAAATCTGAGGTGTTGTTAATTCATTATTTATGAATGTGAAATTTATACTCTTGACTTTATGTATATTAAAGATATACTTTTGTTTGCTCTGAGTCATATTTGTTGTACCTTTTCATGTCAAAACAGCAGAAGGTCTTCTACTTTTCTTCTGAATTTCTACTAAATAATTAGTTTGAAAATATGTTTCTCAAAAAGATCTTGACTTAGTATTAAATATGAATATTTGACACAATCTTTTCTTGCTTGGAGTTTGGCTGTCCTCTCAGCCCGTAAAGGAAATGTTAATACAGGAACTGGAGCAACTTTCCAGCATTCCTAATAGATAACCATCACCTACCACTAGTTAGGAACTGTTCAAGAGGTCAAAAAATCGGTATCTTAAGACATAAATGGATGGTTTTGTTTGCCTCTATTCCACCTCTTGATATGTTATATATTTCTTCCTTTTCATACAGCATATATTGTAGGCATTTCAAAGTAATATGGTACAGATTAGCTACGTTATGATGAGATTCAGGAGAACAATATTAACAGAGTCATAAGCTGATTTTCTGCTGTTAATTCACATTCTCATTTTATAGTTTTATTTTGTTTTCTGTTTGAGCAGCTGTGAAGAGGAGAATTGTTCTGATGGAAATATGTTTGAGTTCTCAGATGCTAGTAGGTAACTAATAATTTGTCATATCAAGTGGATAGGATATGTAACATGTTAGCTATCCCCAGAAATTTAGTGGCACCATTTGTGGTTAAAATTATTTTAGTTGACAGAAGACATTACAAAAGGAAATTCTTAGCAAGAAAGCCATAAAAGCATTACCTTGAAAGTGGCTTCTTTTATGCTGCAGAACCACTCATCATTCAAGTGTATATTTATTAGAAATGCCATAGGTTAGAGAAAGAATAGAAGAAAATTAAAAAGAGAAAATGACCCATACCAGGATTTGGATACTAAACCTTTAAGTGGAAAGTGAAATGAAGGTACCAGGCTACAAAATCCTAAGGGAAGGATGTAAGCAATTAGGAACCAGTGAATAATACAGCACAAATGTAAGACAGAAAATGTAGGTTATGGGAATTGTTAGAAAAAAAATCCAAAGAGAAAAAGAGAGTTCTGATGTTTTCTTGTAGTTTTTATTCTGCTCATGTTTTGTTATCTCATAAAAAGGTTTAAAAACCTTTCTGTTTTTAAAATGCAAGTAATTGTGATGGAAATAAAAAACCAAAACCACATGATATGCATTAGTCACCATAAACCAAGCAGTCTTATTTTAATCAAAAAGTAACAAATCACAACTCCCAAACCACATCATCTGTACCTCTTCCTCCCATTATTTTCCTATTTTTAAACATAGTAAATTATAAAAACATGTTCAGTTGTAGTGATAGCCTTTATAAAAAAATCTTAAGCATTTGATCTGGAGCGTTGTTTGGTTGCAAGAACGGGAATTCAAATAAAACCTTTAAAAATGCTTAGCATGGGATTCTGAAAACTATCCTGCACTGTCCTAAATCTGCTTTCACTGAAATATATAAGAAAATTTCACAGCTTCTCTGAAAACTTAGTTAAACTGTCATGAGGGCTGTCAAAAAGCCCACTTTTTATTAATGAGAAAAATAGAATATATGCCCTGTAAAACTCAGTGGTGTAGGTCTACATGTATTAGTAATGACCAATGAGTAGTGGTTTCACATTTTGGACAAAGATCTATGAATAATCTGGTGCCACAATTAAATATAGATGTAGCTATGTCAACACTTAAGAAATATCTTTGATATCACAGCAATAGAGAAGACTTTTGTTCCAATGGTACCAACCCTTCCCACTTCCAATTTTTGTTTAAGGTCATGTGTCTTCAGAGACCCTTAAGGCAAGGTGGGTAATTAGTTGCCATGTTGCAGATTCCAGGGTTGCAATTTTCTAACTTGCCTTTTTTTTTAGGGGGGTGTGGGTTCTGGTTTTGGTAGGGATTTTTGTAGTGATTTCCCTATACTTAATACTTTTTCCCTTCTAAAGTTTAATGTCAGGTTATTGTACAGTCCCTCCCACAAGGTTCTGAATGTAATTGTGTTTTGGGCACTATTATTTAGTGGCTCAGTTATAGTTCTTGAAATAACCCTCTGTGTGTTACTTAGGGCCATAACCTCTCCCCTTGTGTGCTCTAGAATGAGCTGTTCCAAGAAACAATTGCTTAAAATGTCAAGAAATTGCTTCCTAAACCTCGTCCCAATATGACATATGACCAGTTTATATGCTGACAGTTGAAGTCCCCCATTACTGCTGTTTTATTAGATTTAGTTGCCTCTATGGTCTTAGCATTGCACTCACAGTATTGCTTTCCTGATCTGGAAGTGAGTAGTTACAAGTATGTGTGTTCTCTCTGCACAGAGCGCAGCACAAAATTATTCATCATTTAATTCTATACATGTCTTTTTTTAAGGATGAAGTGGAACATGAGCTGTGTCTAGCTTTTTTACAGACATTCTGAACAAATGTGTACTTTAATTTGTATGGATATACAAACCAAATTATAAAACATACTTGCGTGTCAGTGACTAATTTTGGGTGATTTTAATGCATTAATTATACTTTAAGCCTTTCATTTTCCTGAGGCTAATCTACTCTGTTGGGCCTTTCCAAACTAAGGACAGAGACTAAATCTGATATTACAGATTTATAAATGCCAATATGAGTCCTTTCCAAAGCAAACACACTTCTGTTCCTTCAATTTTCTGCTTCTGCAGCTTGGATAAAGAAGGATAGAGATATTACATCCCAATTAGAGTTATTAACATTGAATTTTCACAGTCATAGGATTACAGGTCCCCATTCACCAGATTAGAAATTATACTTTAGGTCACAGCTTAATTGTTGTTCAGCTCGTGAAATGTCTTACTGGGTTAACTAGTCATTACAAGCCAACGGCAGATTTGGGAAGACTACCAAGTTGTTACATTGCCTTGTTGCAAAACTCTTGTTGGCTCCGTAAGAGGCAGATTTCCACTCTGATCTTCTGAATGTTAGACTTGTATTGTGTTCCTTGAAGTATCTCAATTGTATGTTTGGGACCAGAGTTGCTCATCAGAGTAATTTTCAATCATCATCCCAGCTGTTTACATGACTGAACTTTCATTACTTCTATCTTTGTATCTTAAGGCACCTTCTCATCCCGTGCAGCTGCCTTCTCATTTTGCCTCAGCACATCTCTGTTTTGGCACCTCCTTCTCAGTAGTTGAATACCTGGGGCCAGTTTTGTAGTTCTATCCTGTACTTAAACCAGCTGTTTTGTAATAACATTGTTGATTTCTCTGAATGAATAGTACAGGCAGTTTCTTTTACATTATCAAAACATTTGTTAAACAAGAGTCTTAAAGGTTCTGTGAAAATTTACAACATAGGTTCTTTCAAAACAAAACACCCAAACTTAGTTTTTGTGTGAAAGTTATGCCAAGAATAAGGACATAACTCTTCCCAGAATATATTCCCAATCTCTACTGATACTAACTAATAGATTTAGCATAGTTAATTCTCAGCAAAATAGTGGAACATGTATTTGCAAACAAGGGGAAGAATAAGGATGAATAAAAACAGTCCTCTTCTGTTTGAAGTAAAAGATGGCTACGACAATAATGAAAAAGTAGTAGCTATCAGTTTTTAGGAATAACAAAAACCTAATTAATTGTTTCCTTTAGTCTTATGAAACAATTTTTAAAGTTGGTTTCCCTTTTTTATTACTAGAACTCAGGAAATCCATATTTTTTCAGGTATAAGCCAAGTGTAACATTAATAAGCACAGAAATTATCCAAAGAATCTTACTTCAATCTTTTCAGTACCTTATAATTCATCAAAAGGAAGTGCCTGGCTTTTTGAAATGTGAAAAATTACTTGTGGTTTTCTCTTACACTAATTTTCCATATTTTGAGATTGTATACTTCATTTTTTATATATTTATGGCATTATATTTGTAGCTGATTGAGTTTTCTCTGGCTAGCTAGGATGATTTAGGGCTAAAGGATCTCTGGGCTAAAAGGTGATTCAGTTCATATTTTACTCGGTGGGCCATGCATCCTAATTGCCACATGCCATGCATTTGAGATTCTATTTGTAAAACAAGATATTTTCAGTATATACCAATAATTAATTTACACAATGTGATTTAAGAAGCACAGTTCAAAGTACTTTCCTTTGAGGTAAAAAAATGGTCATGAATTTATTTTTTTAAAGTCATGACTGAATTAGGTATTATTTATCTCTAAGCATATATAGCACATTTTGTTTCATGAACAATTCCTTTCATTAAAAAAAAAATTAAAATATTTTGAATCATTATGAAATTGTAAAAAAAAGCATGGGCTGACACTAGTCTTGGTTAAAAGCAATAACAGATTTGAGAATGAGACACATTGGCAAGCTTCTTCAAGCAAACTATTCTTTGCAACTTGATTTCATGAAAATAAAACCCTGCCAGTATGTGCCCTACTTTGTGCCACGGCAATCGCGTTCACAGGAGCGATTAATATATTTGCACTGTCATGGGAATAAGAGTTAAGAACCAGTTTTGTCTGTGCCTATGTCTGAGGCTACTAAAATGTAGTTATTTTTTGAGGCAAGAGGCAAGATTGAAACTGTAGTCTGAGATGTGGTGTTCTCCAGAGGTGATGATCCCCAAAAAGAATGGAGTGCCACATGTTTGACTTATGGTTGATTCAATTTAAACATTGAACTATTCTTTATTAAAGCTCAAATTAATGAGTCCCAGTAGCCCAGTGTTATTCAGCCTCAGACTAAAGGAAATCAGGAACTCTCAAGGGTAGTGGACTAGGGGAAAACTCAGGTTTACAAGCCAATTTTCTGAAGACCTGCACCATATGCACCATGGAAAGAATGGTCATACCAGATTTATTAAGGAATCTCCAAGGACATGAAAAGAACATATTTAACGTAATCTGGCCATTTTAAGCCCATTGAGGCTAACTCTGCTACTTTGGGGGATAGCTTTTCTTTCAGAAACTCTTTGTCTTAGCTTCAGTAAACTCTAAATGCTGTGCTATTTCTCTTGTTCTTGCTCTTTTTCTTTTTGGTGTGTTCAGTAATCTCCTGGGGTTTAGAACAAAATTCTCTTTAACATTTGTACTTGAAAATGCAGACTCTTGAGTCTTGTTGACCTACAAAGAACAGCAATCACCAGTCTCTGAAGGTTTTCTTGGAGATTCAAGACTATATGCAAAGCAAACTGTAAGAATTAGAGATATAACTGCTTCACAGAGTTATATATTAGAATTATCAAAAATAGCTTAGGAGGGACTAAGTTTATATGATTCAGATGCAAAGACCAGCTACGCAGAAGAATCCTCTAGATATACTTGGTGGTGCTGATGCCTGTGAACATTATGGGCTCAAGTTGCTGTGTCCTAAGAACAGATCCCAACCTCTCACATAATTATTGACTCATGTACCTACTGTTTTCATAGCACTACCATGGCATTGTAGTAACTTTTTAGGAGGAAGACTTTGAGAGGGCTTGAAGAATGAGAGAGGCCAAGCTCTAAATGAAAAAAATACTTTGTGATTTGCAGAAACATTTTACATCACTAATGAACAATACTGCTGCCATGCTAGGAGGTGGAGGAAAGTGAGGAACAAAGTCCAAGTATAACATTTTCTTAGTACTCTCAGTAAATCTGCCACTGTAGTAAGTCAGTTGTATTCCCATGAACGTACAACACTTTATCCTGGTTGTATATCTGACTTTAGATTACAGTATGTAACAAAAATACCTTTATCGACCTCTCTCTCACACACACATGCACACATATGCAACTGAACTTTTTCTTCGGAAAAAGGGACATCTCAGGTGCAAACTCATTATTATTGTCAGGCATAAAACATGTGGAGCAGTCACAACCAAGAACCACTCTATCTTCCAGATTCTTTCTATTGAAATAAAGAAGAAAATAAATAAAATTTAATGTGTCTACATGTAGGTTGCATGTTTTTCTTAATTTATGCCAGCTTGATGTATAATTAAATGTAAGAATGTTCTATGTGAAACGGGGACTGGGAAATAAAAAGGAAAGAGGTTCCAGTGCACATGATTCCTCCACAGCAGGTCTATTACACAAGTGAAGATTTTAGGTCTAATGCATTGCAGAAAACATATGCATGGTCATTCTCCACTGAAACAAATTATAGGAGTTTTCAAAGAATATGATTTGGATTGCAGAACTGAACACCCAGAAGTTCAGAGACAAAGTTAAAGCTTTCCCTTAGCTGCTGCCTCTCTTTGCATGTGCTTTACAATACAACCCTTAATCCTGGTGAATCTGGATTTAGGCATTCATATTTAGTTATTGGTTTTGGATACTACCAATGTTTTCCTGAAAAGTCTGGGTAACAAGAAAGAAATGACAGTTTTCAAATATTGACCCTTGCATGGAATATCACTGAAGAAATACAATTATCTTTTCAAGGCATTTCTCCTCACTGAAGGTCAAAGTGGGAATGTGAAATTCTCTCAAAATTGAGTTTACCAAAAAAATCTCTTCTAAAAATTGGAAGGTTTTAAATTTTTGCTGAATTTGGTTCCAAAGCCAAATTAACAGAAGTTCTTGATGTTTCTCAGAAGTTTCCTATACTTATGCAGGATAAATTACACAAATTGACCTGGAAGAATACATCAAAAACATTCCATAAATGTTTGTTATAATAGTAATGGCAATGATAATAAGTAAGTTTGTTTGTTTGATAAGTACTGACAATATGCTCATGGAGAAGTTGACTCGCTGTGTTTACTCTTTTTGTGTTTACTTTTTGCAAATGTTCTTTTGGATTATTATTCTCACAGGAATGCTTGCTGAAATGTTCATTTTAAAGAGGATATTAGAGGACACTCTCAAATTATAAATTTTGAACTCATAAATATTAGAGCCATTCCAGAAGATTGATTCAGCTATGAATTATGTTTATCTTCTTAAGAAACAAAAGGAATGTCTTATCCAATCATAATTAACACAAATAAAAATACCAGATGTTGTTAGCAATGAGCTGCTTGAATGTAATTTTCCAAGCAAGATATTTTCTTAATACTCCTGTAGCGATTACTATCAAGTAATGGGCATACATGATAGGTATTGTAAGTATTTCACTACTTGTGTATTACAGTTCCTGATGGCCTCCCTCTGCAGGGTATATGATTTTGTTGCAATCTTAACTAGAGAGAATTTAATTTCATGAACTGGTCTCTTTTTTTCTTTCTTTCTTTTGTGCTTATTCTACTCATAAAAAGAGATCCTTAGTAAGTAGAATCACTGGCCATAGTACATCATTCTTAATCTCCTTCTGAAGAGCATAGTTCATGCATGTACCAAACAGCAGTAACTTACAACTTTTTTTCTTCCTGGGGCCCTGTGTTCTGATGGCAAAAAAAGTCAAGACTCCTCTCTCTATCCATCATGAAAAGTTGAGTGGTCTTATCCCCTCTGTGTTCACTTCTATGCAATCCCCACACCGTAACTGTTGTGCTCAGTGATTGCTCCATGCTCATCAGCAACCTATGCCTTGTGTCTGGCTCTAATCGACTTTGGTGAGCAAGAACTTCATGGGAGTTTCAAAGTTACAGCCCTTAACAGGGAGACATAACCACGGCGAGTGAGCTCAAGGACTGCTTTGGAAAACACAGAGCATACTTCCTTTTCCATCCAAAAATGTGGGAGAGAAAAACAAAAAAACAAACTCATAAACAAAACCTTGCAGAGTTAAGCAACTGAAAATTAAAAAAAAAAAAAAAAAGCTACATAAATTACTTTCCATTTTTAGATTGTGGTAATTTGTTACGATGTTTATTTAAACACATTTAAAAAACCAAAATGAAGTAAAGCTTAAAAGCATAAATGAAATAACCTGCCTAAAAATATGAGCAAGAACATTTACGAGAAAACAGATGGTTTCTTACACACAGAACTAAACACCTCTAGAAACATAACAATCCATTTATCTTGATGAATGCATCCTCTAGCAGATATCTCAAGTAGCATCAACAACAGTTTACCTGCAGGTCTGGAAAACACATTCCCATGAAGATACATGATGTAGGAATAAGTTCTGGATTTCAATTTTTTACGTGTAGAACAGGAGTATTATGGTAAGTTTCCCTTTTCCTGATCTGATCTGATCTGATCTCAGGGGAGAAAAACTTTCTTTCTCTCCTGGTCCTGAGGCTTAATGTCACTAAATTTAACTCCAGAGCACAATTTAAGCAACTGCAGAAATTTTTTAAGTATCGTCTATTTACATTAGCTTCCACCTAGTTATCTGGAAATCAGACCTGGGTCTTGCATATGCCTTCTGTACCAAGGAATCTCTGAGAAATCAAATTATCAGGCTTTCCACCTCCCTTTGTAGCACTGAAGAAGTTTAATAACAAAGTTTTAATAATGGTGAATAGTGAACAATTAAAAAAAATATTTCCAACGCACTGAAAATCAATTGTTTATGGTATAATATTCATATACAAAAAAGTCCTATGCTATCTCCACCAAGAAATGATTAGCCAGGGCAAAGTCTTTGTCAAAGATTTCTCAAAGACATAGACAATTCTTCCTGACCAGAAAATTCTGAAGAAAAACAGAGCAATATATAAACTGACAATTTTAACATTCTTCCTAGGAATTCACTGCAGCACTGTAAACTATAAACATTAGGGCTATAAATTGTCTCTGGCTTGACATGTGGCATTTACAACAACTTTTAAGTTAGAATACTTCTAATGACTTTCTGTAGTAACTTGTATTACCATTGAGCATGCCTAAGCGATTACCAATGTTCTTGTAGCATCAAAGGGGTCTCATAAATAGATACGTATATACGCATTAACGTATATATTTATATTTAGTCCTCTGAACTTAGAAAGAAATGATCATGGAAATATGATAAGAAAGCTTTTGTGCAGTAGAGAAAAATATTTCCAGAGATGTCAACAAATCAGTACTGAATTTAGAGCATACTGGATCCAGAGTTAGTTTCTCAGGATCAATTTGTCAGGGCATACAGTCGTTTCCATAGGAGGAGTTTACATCGTGGTGTAAACAACACATAGGAAATGTTCAATGGAGTTCTCTTCCTAAGCACTTACATTAGCTAATGAATTAAGTTGGTGAAAACTTGGTCTGACATTTTTAAGATATGATAATTCAGGTTTGTCATAGGATAATCTGCTGCTTTTGTCAGAAACACTGATGTTACTTTCCAGTCATCAGATTAGTGATATCACAAGACTCGCTTTTCCCCAGGCAGTTAGAAAAAGGGAAGAACTGTGAGAGCTGCAACGTAGGTGGGAACTCTGGGGATTTGTAATGCATTATAATAAATTGCTTTGCTATTTATGTAGATTTAAATAATAAAATATATCCATAAGCCTCTTATCAGCTGCATTAAATATGTTTTCAAAGAGAGATCTAAGCCAACCTGCATTTAAAAATCCTCTCTACCTTTGCATCCTATCATCACTGTAGGTTTTCATTTCTCCATACACTCCCCCGAAGCTCAGCCTAACAGTGTGTGCTCAGGCACCCGAAGGGGGTCCATTCTGAGCTAAGGAAGGATGCCTGTTGTAGGAGCTTGAGACCTTACCCTGGACAGAGTCTGTTTTATTAGAAGCAATTCATCTTGAGTGCCTTTTCTGACTCACTGAGGCAGAGCAGGACAGGAAAAGGCGATGCATCAGGTAGAGTGTCCCAGGATGCTAATGATTTTTCAAGACGCTAACATCTTGAATTCTAGCCTAAGACCAGTGAGCAAATCATGCAGATCCATTTAAGATAATTTATTAGGTATGTGAAAGGAACATGCAGACAAAGGACTGATGCTTTTGGTACATACTGAACAATTCATTAATTGCCTCTCTTTCATAACGTATTATCTTTAACTAAGTGACTTAATCAAGCATGACTGCAAAATGAAATGTTTTCTCAGAAAGCCTATATTACAGTGTCCAGAGAATGGATCTTCATCGCTATCTCATGGCTAGATAGTAATGTTAAAAAAAATGGGTTCTGATACAATACACAATGTCTCTGTGAATAAATTCCATAAGATTTCTACCATCTTCCCCAGTTAAGTTGAAATCACATAAGAAAGGAGAAAAAGAACAAAAAAAGGGACCTTAGGGACAACAACAAAATGTCTGGGGACCTGATTTGTATCAGTTCTATCAAAAATATCTTTATCTTAGTTTTATTAGTTTTTTAAAATGTAGTTGGGATATCATAAATATCAAATAACACTGTCTATTTTCTTGCAAAACAAGTTATTTTCTACAAAATTTTGATTTATGTTTTTTGTAACCATTCTTTCCTTTCTGAGCTATTACTTACAGTTAACTGTCTCATTGACCTTGGGTGTGGCCTGACAGTTCACTTCACAGCCATGTCTTTCAAGAAGACAAGACATAAGAAAGAAACCTCTCTATCCCTCATGTGTAAAATTTTGTTTTGAAAGAAGCTTTAAGAAGTTTTTAAAAGGTCAATTAATCAATCAGGAAAAAGTAAAAATGTTATTTGACTCTGAAGCCTCACCACACCACTCAAACAATGAATGATGAATACCAAGCCTTTGAGTGAATTCTTGCAATCAACAGTCCATGACTAATCGGTAGGCTGACATTTTCACACAGTTGCAGAAAGTGATCAAATTTCATAAATATCACTGGTTGTTGTTGGAAAAAATCATGCATGGAGGAAAAGAAAAGAAAAAAGGGGATCAAAATTTGTCAGTAAACCGTTGTGAATTGTGCAGCCATATGCAAGGGAGAAGGTGCTGCCTGTGGATCTGCCAGCCCTGCCCTCACCCTGGGGTGCAAGGGTACCAGCTCGGCTGGTAGAAGGTGGCTGGGACTGTGTAAGGATTGAACTCACAACCGTGCAACACTGTTGCTCAGATATTAGCTGTATGTGACATCAACAGCTTACACATTACGTGAATTAAGACCTGGTTGGTATCTCAGGAAGCAAGTTATTCATGCTTATTCATCTTATTGTAGAGCTCATTTCTGAATCACTACTAAGCAAACTTAGAAAGGACAGCCTGGTTAGCAGGGTGGTAAATAATGAAGAGAGCGGTTAAACAGTGATCAGGATTGCTTGATGACGTAGACTATGTAGGAAAACTGAAGTTTAAGGTTATGCAAAAGTTATTAATCAAGAACAAAGGGTGAAAAACACAGCAGGTTCTGGAAAGCAGAAACCCTAAAGAGAATTAACATGAAATTCAAAAGCAATGCTGTGGCAAAAGGAAACGATATTGCCCGTGATTAAACAGGAGCATGTAAACAGGCATGTTTTTTATCCATGTAGCCAGTTGACACAGAAAGATTCAGATTCATCTGAACCTAATTCAGATTAGAAATCATAGACTACTTTTTAATTTCTTCTTTTTTTTTTCTTTTTTTTTTTTTTTCTTTTTTTTGGACCATGGTGGCAATTATCCACTGGAAACGGATAAAAAAGGAAGGGGTTTATTCTTCAGTTTCTGACATCTTCAAATAAAGATGTTTTTCTGAACATAAAAGTTAGTGACATACAACTGTGTTTTAAGGAGCCAGAATGTGGTGTACAAAATGTTAACTTGATAATCTTGCTAGTTACTTTTAGCTTTGAAATGCATTGACCCAAACACTGAGTTTCAAGCCTGAGCTCTCTTGCCACATTCCCGGCTTCATCATCAGTTGAAAGTCTAGGTAGCAATCAGTAAGTCAGACTTATTTGTGCCCTTATTAGACACAAGGTAGATGAATTTACTATGAAAGCAGCTGTGTCCTGATGTCCTGTTACACCTGCAGATTACTGCAAACACTTCTGTTTGGTTCACCATCATCTGCAGGCCTGTTTCCAGAGCTGGCTTCAGATACGGCTCTCTATTCTCCTTCTGATTTCATACATATGAACCAGCGTCGGTCTTAAAATCAGGTGGCTGTCTCCTATGTCATCAAATTTGAGATACGAAAAACCTTTTTCTCTCTAAAAGATCACTTGAAAATTCAAAGACAATCTCTGCACAGCCTCTGGAGACCGTCAGCCAGTGAGACTGGCATAGCCTGGGTCCTGTCCAAGCTAAAAAAGGAAAAAGAATATGAAGGTGTCTAGGTGATGCCTCCTTTGTTTTGGTTTAATATGCTTACTAACTCATCCCAAAAACAGTCACAGTGAGCAAAATTTTTGAAAATGTTTCTAGTGCTGGGAGAATTACTTGAACATAAGGTTAGTGACTCTAGGTTTGGAAGGATGCTGACATCATGCCTGCCTAGAGGAAATGTCAATGAAATCAGGCCATAACAGACCCAGCATGCATTGTTTTCTTTTGCTTGGTTTGGTTCTTTAACAAACCAGGACTGAAACTTTCCGAATACATCCTCAGCCAATATAAGGAAGGAAAGAAATTACTGATCATTAACTACATAAATTATTTTATTCCCCTTGACTTGGTTTGGGTAACTTGAAGGCGGTCAGTTTGGTATAAATTAAATTGATCTTGTTCTGATCAATGACCAAAATGTATTAGAAGTTAAATATATTGCATAAATGTTATTGCTGTTATTGTAGAGAACAAAGAAAATATCTTTTTAAAGTAAAGTTTATTATTTGAAGAGGAGAGGGGAGCTATGGGCAAATAGAAATCTGAACTTTTTAATCCAAAACCATTTGGGGTTTTTTTAATAATCTTTTTCATTAACATTTCTCTCAGTTTCTAACCAAAGAAGAAGGATTAGATTTTTTTTAAAATTATTTCATTTTTCTGTTGAAATAGTGGAACATAAGTTGCATATAGGAAGAACAAAAATATATTTTAAAAGCAAAGCAGTGTACAGTTATACTCTTTCATAACTCCAGGAGAAGCATTCAGTTTCAGTTTGTATCAGCTATTTTTTTCATTGTAAAGTTTGTCTTCCCACTGCAGTATCTCTAGTGCTTAACTTGTCTCCAAACACATTAATAACTTTTTGTGTTGTGGCTTTCCTTCAGTCATTCGTACCCTCTAGCTACAGGGTATGTGTTATCAAAAATCCTAAGGCTTGGAGTTATGCTGTGCCTTAGATGTGGAAAATAATCAAATATTAACCTGTTAGTTTCACGAGGAACAGCTTCCGATTTCACAACTGTATATGAATCACTATCATTAAAAAAATAAACACAAAACCTCTGTCACTAACCGTTCCCGTGTAAAATGTGACAATCTCCTGGAAAGGGCTATATACTTGTATATTTTGCAGGGTATCTCATCTAAGTTTTATTGAAATATAATTATTGCTTTCATATTCTTGCTGTTTCTCTTGCAGTTCACAGGTACATACTTTTGTCTTTTTAATCCTGGCTAGCTTCCAGAAGCCAATTTGCAGCATTAGGTTTTGTTTGGAAAATGTGTATGAAGAGCAGTGTATTTCTGAAATATCATCTGAGTTTCACCTTATAATATGCTTCAGATAAACAGAATACGGGTTAAGGATTAATTACTCTTAGAAATGAAACAAAAGCTTGGTCTTAAGTATCTTTTCAGAGACAAGAGAGCTAGCTCTTAAAAAATCAAGCAGAAGGTGAGAACAAAAATGATTTAACAAAACAAAAGAAAAAAACAGAGTGCACCTAGAGTTTGCAAATAGAATCACTTTCTAGACTCTTTCATTATCTGCGGTACCTTTGTAATGTATTGATCCACAGCATTAGATGACTGGTTAGAATTGAGGACTTCTACCAGTACGTATGTGTAACTCTCTGCATTCCTGAAAACTACTACAATAGTTGAATATAAGTTATTTCCCTTTTGACATTTTCTACTAATTTCAGAATTATTTTCCATTTTGTATACATATAGGGAACTTCTCCCAAAGCAGTAACATCTCTGTATAAAATGAAAGAGGAAAAAACCCCAGAAGCTTCACCTTTGTCTACTAGAAGGTCATACTCATTTTTTACTTTGTAGCAAAAGAAAATGAAATCAATATGGTAAATATCTATAGGCAGCCATCAAAAAGAAAAGTGGCTCCTCTGTTCTAAGAGAAAGGAGAAGTAAATTCAAGTCTGACAAAGTTGTCACTAGCCAGAACCTGCCAGTTCTGCTTATTTTTAAATCAAACAGTAGTAATGAGGTGATACAAGTCTCAGGAAGCAAAATCAAACAGCAGAAGCTACATCTTAGGAAACATTCTCAGTTAGCCTGGTGGTCTATAAGGGTGCAGAAAAGCAGACCTTTCTGTTTTCAAGACCTTAAACAGTTTATCTCTTACTGTGAATAAAAATCTTTGTCAGTTCCCAGTGAAGCTGGTGGAAGGATTCATGCTGTTTACAGTATGAAATAGCCTACCCAGGAGAAGAGTAAATATCTTAGGTGGGTCTTTCAGAAATCTTCACTGGGGACACACCTGTTATCAAATTCAAATTGATGAACAACCTGAAATTCCCCTTTGTTTTTTTTCAGACCTTTTTACTGAAGCCAAAATGTTTTTAATGTATGTAATTTTGTGCCTTCTTATCTAGAAACTGTTTTTCTTGAAGTGTGAACATTCACATGTAAACTTTCTTCTACTTGTGCATGTACTTAAATCTCATCAGAACTAGATGATTTCTTTCTATCATCTAAAAATTGTCTTTTTTCATAAATGTTTATGGAAGTTGATAGTTAACAAGGATACTAAATCAGTGTTAAAAAGAGGTTTTCAGTAAAAATCTGGATAAATATTACAGTAGTATATTCATGATGTTTTTTGAAAGAAACCATAGAACTAATAATCACTTTAAAAAAATAACTTTAAAGGAAAAAAGTCCAGAGTTAGTCTGTTTTATTTCTGTCAATTAAAATAACTTGGCATTACATCAGTATCTATCCAAGTCTACTGCACAGCAAGTTTTACGAATATTGCGCACATTTATTAATCAATGGATATATGCTACGCTCAAGTGTGTGGTGTGCTCGCCTCAAGTCACCTTCATTCACATGGAAGTGATATTCCTCATGGGACCGGGCCCTCTCAGCAAGGGCACACTCAGAGGTATGTTAAGCTGATCATGCCATGGTTATGATGTGATCTATTTTCATAGTATGTTTGCTGTGATTACTCTCCTGATTTGAACTGAGTTGTACTAGACTGAGCAGCAAAAACCTCCAAGGAGTTGTCTAGACACCTGAAGCAATAACTGAAAGGCAAGGGCACATGAGCTTTTATTTACTGAAAGGTATTGTTTAAAGATTTTTGAGAAAAGCAGTTTTAAAAACTCTGAGTGGTGATATTCCAGAAAGTGAGATGGCTCGGAGGCTTAATTCTGCTGCCACTTACATGGAGTGTAACTCTGAATTAAATGGTGTTATGTTAGTGAAAAAGATAGGTTTAAGATCATAATCAGGGAAAAGTCATATGAGAACAAGTGGAGTATTTTTTTCTTAACTTTCTAGATTTCTAGATTAAAATTAGAGTAAAGAACACATGAATAATTTCAGAACTTCTTTCAAATTTGAGATTGTTTAATCCTTTGTTTATATAATTCTTGTACAGTTAATTAGTTTGTAGTTAAATAAAACATTATCTCATAAGCATTGAAATTTAGCCTGCCTTTTCCTGGAGCACAATCATTTGATATAAAAGAGAAAAGGGCTTTAAAAACTGCAATAAAATCAGAGGAATTGCTTCTGGTTCAGGACTTTTTACTCTTGGTGACAGGTTCTCTTTGAAGGGATTTTGTTTTGGTATTTGCACTTCAGCATAAAAATAACTTCTCATCAAAAAGGGTTAAAATTTTCATGTTAAAATCTCTGTATTAAAATCACAGCCTAATAACTGTGAAAAATTAATTACAAAGAGGAGCTGAGCATTGTCTTCATACTGAGGGGTGAGTAAAGCCAAACAATAACTTCTCCCTTTTTTCCTTAACCAAAATATCATTAGAAGACTTTAGAGTGTTTAAATACATCCAGAAGGAATCAGTAATCCAGAGACAGATCAGGTGGAACTTCTTTCCTTCCACAGGACTTCTCTTCCTTGACAGTATCCCAAGATGTATAATACCAGCCCTCAACCACGCATGTTGCCTCTGAAGTGTGGTTTGGAAATGGCCATATAATCGAATACAGCACGAATGCCACTCCACATAAGATTTGTTGCTTAACCTGGAAGCTTTCATGCTGGTCTTACCTCAGCTGAAAATGACACAAAATGATCAAATAGGTTAGTCATTTTATTATTTCCCTTTCCCCACTGAAAGTTAGTGGGTAGATAGGACTATTTTAAGTAGTGCTGTAGACTTACACCTACTTGCTGAAGTGTAATAGCATACTCAACCATGATTAGTAAATAATAATGAAAATGTTATTTTTCAGTGAGTCCAAGAAAAAGAAACATATTAAAGAATATATGAAACAAGAGAATGTTAAAAGGAACAGATATATCAGATGAAATACACCTTCTGTCAGCGTAATTTAGTATTCATACCCTGCCAAGATATCAGTAGTTGCAAGAAGAATGACTCATCAGCTTTCAGAACATGTGTGAATAGGGTTGTTCAGGTGAATAAGATTTGATTCAAAATCTTCCAGGTGACAAAGATGACCTTTGCAACCCCTGGAAATCACAACAGTTTTGTGGGAAATAAGAAGCTGTTCAAGAAATGGTGTGCTTGAGGAACTGATCTCAATTTTATTTATATCAGTAATATAATGCCCAACTTTTTGGACTTGGTGGAATTAGTCCTGCCTGACATAAATGGGGGACAGCCCAAGATTGTCTATTCCTTATAAGATAAGGATAAATAAGCCAGGCTATGAACAGGGTAGCCACAACACAGTAGACATTTTCAGTACATCCATCAAATAATAAAGCCATAATCAATGTGTGCAGCAAAGGACGTTTCCTCCAACTGTGCAGTCTGAAAAAAATTTTTGAGGATCTCAACCCACATTCTGGATAGACAATCTTAAATATGAATAAAAAAATTTACTTTTATACAGAAGAACATAGCAAGTTTAAACAAATACAGAATAAAGGGACACACAGTAAGTAATGCATGTTGGAAATAATCTGTGTGTAATCCATCAGACCTAATGAGGCAAGGAAAAACAGATTCAAAGAATAAATCTTATGGTTTTCTTCTAACTGATGATGGGAACTTATAAGGAGAGTCCCATTACCTTGTGTCAATTCTCTATACTAGTTGATACTCGTATACATATCCAGACCAAAATTTGTATGTGGATTGCTCTCTAGTGGGATTTTCACAGCCAAGCTAGGTGTCAAACCTTGATTATAACATACCTGGTGGGAACGGATCCCTTAAAGAGGTAATTGAAAGGAGGTAATTAAATGAGGTATCTAAGTCACTCAGAAATAGTAAAGGAAAGTCAGATAAAGCAAAAATTTGGGTAATGGAATTTAGAAAAGTTTAGACCTAAGCTTCTGAAGTAGCTGATGTTACTGTTTTTGGATGATGAACCAGAGCAAGATACCTCCCTTCCTTTGAGATCTGTGTTTGTAAACAGGCTTTGCGAGCTAGATATATAACACATTGACTAAGACATCAAAGCTATAACCCTTTCTTTTTTTTTCCCCTCTCACATGCAAGATTCTCTGGCATTTACCTCTATGTTTCTCCACTTGCTCTCTTACTTATTGCTGCTAGCTCATCATGTCCTTGTTTCGTAGTTTGGGAATATATAATACATGTAGGGTATGCCCTGAGTATACTTTCAGGACCCTGGTTTGGAGGGGTGTATTCCTAAATCTTAAACTAACAAACTCACAAATTTTAAATAGATTTTCACTTGAACTAAGGGCCTTGCAGCTTGCTAGTGGGGGACAATATCAATTATTTTAAAACATTGGTCTAAATCTTAATAATATTTTTTGATTGGAATTATCCAAAATTTGATTTAAATTTTCATTTCATGATACTGTTCAAGAGTCAATGGATTTTCTTGGCTTAATGGCATGAGGAGAGGTCAACATCTGAGAGTTTCTCATCAGTGCTAGTGAAGAATTTATCTTGTGTCAGTGTAAATCCTTATGGCCTTGAGCCAGGGAACATTTATGCATAGGGAAGGATCTCATGTTTAACCCACAGATATCCCATACAAAGTCATTTTATTTAATTCAGATTATTTCACCTCTCTGCTTTTTAAATATGTTTTTATATTCTTTTGCCAGTTACACCTTAAAATTACTTAAACGTTGGCATTTTGATGATTTCTCTTATCTGTGGATTTTTCTGCAGCATTCTTCAACTAGTTAGAGCCTCATTTTTCCTCACAGCACACTTGTAAATTTGGATAGAGTATATATTATTCTGAATCTTTTTGTTATTAACACAGCCTCAAACGAGGGCAAGAAGGGAGCGGGTGACCTTCCCAAGGTCATCTATAGAGGCTTATATCCACCAGCTAATAAAGCATCTAAAATTCCCACTTCACTGCTTTATCAGAACACTGTGCTTTTATTCCTCAAAAAGTTATTCCACAGTTTATTAAAACTGCTATCTTAGAAGAGACAATTTGTTTAACTCACAACTCACCTTTTCACTCAAGGTTTTACTTATGTTTTATATTATATTATATTATATTGTCCTTGTTTAACCCCAGCTGGCAACCAAGCACCACACAGCCGCTCCCTCACTCCCTCACAGTGGGATGGGGGAGAGAATCGGAAGGGTAAAAGTGAGAAAACTCATGGGCTGAGATAAACAGGTAAAGCAAAAGCTGCACACACAAGCAAAGCAAAACAGGGAATCCATTCACCACTCCCCATGGGCAGGCATAACGGTTTCTTGGGAAGACAGACGTCATAACTCCAAACATCCCTCCAACCCCTACCTTCTTCTTCGTCCCAGCTTTATACACTGAACATGATGTCATATGGTATGGAATATCTCTTTGGCCAGGCTGGGTCAGCTGTCCTGGCTGTGTCCTAGATTCCCGTGTACCCCCAGCCTTCTCCCCGGCAGGCCAGTATGAAAAGCTGGACAGCCCTTGACTGCTTAGCAACAACTGAAAACATCAGCACATTTTTTTCATCCCAAATTGAAAACATAGTCTCATACTAGCTTCTATGAAGAAAATTGACTCTATCCCAGCTGAAACAAGGACATATATTATATTGCATTACATAACAGTCATAAAATCATAGAATCTTTGGGTTAGAAAGAACCTTTAAAGGTCATCCATCCCAAACCCCCTGCAATGAGCAGGGATATCTTCAACTAGATCAGGTTGCTCAGAGCCCTGCCCAACCTGGCCTTGAGTGTTCCCAGGGATGGGGCATCTACCACCTCTCTGGGCAACCTGTGCCAGTGTTTCACCACCCTCATCATGAAAAATCTCTTCCTTATATCTAGTTGAAATCTGCCCTCTTTCAGTTTAAAACCATTACCCCTTGTCCTATTGCAACAAGCCATGCTAAAAAGCCTGTCCACATCTTTCCTATCAGCCCCCTTTAAGTCCGGAAAGGCTGCAGTAAGGTCTGCCCGGTATGTTATGTAATGAGCAAGCCCGTTAAGAGATCTGATGCCAAGGCAAATGCAATGAAAGAGTTAAGGTAGTTCAACTGCTCCACTTAACGAAGCTAGTATTTTTAATGGTCCCAACTAGGATTAGAAGTTAACACCTCATTAAGATGAATGGGGGATATAGTTTGCACCTTTACTGTTGCTTCTATGCTGTGTGGCTTGCAGGCTCCTTCTACTGTTTCTGGAGGGCAGGCTTAAAGAGTGCAAGAGTGCATCATTAATTTATATAGGGAAGTCTCTTTGTAAAAGAAATGACTAGTCACTGTATTTTTAATGAAACTCTGGTTCTGCAGAAAACCTTTTGCCAGTGTAAAGACCAAAACATCAAGAAATTCATGATCTTTTTGTAACCACTTTTTTCCACTGTTGGGTTTCATGGCATAAGAGAAATATTATTACTCACAATACCTATTTTATACAGGTGCAGTCTTGTAAAAGTGCACTTAGTGAGACCTAAGCCCTTCCCTTATAAGGAAGGAAAAACAGATGTTTCCCTCATGGCCATATTTGCATTCAGTATTAAAATGAGTGAAGATCTAAAGCCCATCTAGAGGCAGAATCACAGTTGTGCTTTTAATAATAAAACCTAGTGCAAGTGGTCTTGATTCCTTTTCCTCTATCTCCTGCATAAAAACCCCCCATATTATATACAGATAAATGATTTTCCTTCAGTGGACCTTACACATTGATTTTCTAAGGAGGTTGGTACCATGATCAAATTAAGCTGATAAAGAAAGGCAGAGAATGGTCTTGATAATTTGCCAATATTTATTAAAGGACAGTTGAAGGCACTTCTGGGTGCAAACCATAATGTGTTTGCATGACACCTCACTGCCTCTGTTTTTGTTTTCTTGAAGCCATATAGGTTTGAGATAAAATAGGTACAGAGAACTCCAGATGACTGCACTAAGATAAAGGCATAAAAACATAAGAATCACCTGTAACTGTCTTAGTACACATACATACAAATGTGTGCACATACACATAGGCATATTCTGGCCTATTTGATCACAGTGAGGACAGTTTTACATATTAACACTACTGAATTGCAATAACTAGTGGAAATAGTGGAAACATTTTCTATATAAATATTTATGCTTCCCCTGTTTTGATGTCCTATAATTTTAGTTGCCTTTACAGTGGAATTACAGATGTTTACTTTAAATGGAGAGGCCTTTTAAATACCAATGCCCTCATATTTACAGAAACAGAACTGGATTTGAAGTAATACAGTATGCCGTAAGTCCAATATTTAAGAGCTCACAGCATCCTTTCTCATTCAAAAGACAAAATTCCCACAGATGAAGTAAATTCTGTAACAGACTCAGAGACCAATGCTATATAGCCTGCAGTGATTAATGCTAATTGCTAGCCAAGGTTTTGGAAGGGATTAGTGATTTTAGAGATCCAACTTTGAAAAAATGTCTGATGAGAGACTGATTTTCGTAAGAGGAACAGTTTCATCTTCTTGTGAATTGGACCCCTTTAAATTATCTCTGCTTTGACACCCCACAATGAACACACTTAAAATTACCAGATGCTTATGGAAATCTTGTCCAGAATTTAGCAATGTTATCAACTATCCAATATGTATTTTATTTTCTGATTTCTTAAAAATCCATTTCCCTAGCTCCCTTTTTGAATCTAATAGATTCAGTATAGTATATATATAT